>NC_051426.1:19488541-19513541 GCF_015228065.2 Penaeus monodon
GTGTCAAAAAAACTTTTAATAAATTAAGACCTTTTTATATTCTAAAAATAATGTTGACGTTTTTTTTTAAAAGGCCCTTCCTCACCCAAAAATAAAAACCGCCCCTAGAATTAAGGGGCCACCCCAAATATGAACCGGGAAAATAAACCCCCATTGATTTGTCATTGACAAAAACCGCAAAATTTGGTGCATATCTGATGAAAATAATTTTGCAATATCACTTTTACATTTTCGAGATCCTCGGGTTTTTCTTGGGCAATGTATACACTTTAAAATGTTCACTGCCCAATTTTCAAAATCCGGCAAAAGATGGGAATTTAATGCTAGACATTACTTTTGGGAGAAGTCAGAAATAAAAGGGCGAAGATTTCCGACTTTTGTAAAAATCAAGTAGTGATACAGACGGGGAAACTACAGGCGGGGGGTAGGCTACTTATGTAAAAAAAGGGATTTTGTGCATAAAAAAAGTAAAAGCATGCTTGCACAGAGAATCATGACCCTTTGCAAAAAACGGGGATACGCTTTTGTAATACTAGTCTGCAAAAAAAAATAGGCTTAAAATTTTTTTCCTTTATCTTGAGCACCACTTCCCCCCCAATCCCTTGCCGTTTTTGTCGGGGGGGGGCTTAGGAGGCGGAGCGGGCCCCCAATGAGGGGGGAAACCCCCCAAACCCTTTGGGATCAGCCCTCGACTCAACTTTTTTTGCAGGGTTTTTTTTTTTTTTTTTCCTTCCCATTTTCGTTTGTCCCTTCCCAAACCCTTTGTACCCCCCCTAAGGGTGTGAGGCCGTGCTAAAAGGGAGAAAGGGGACTTTGGCCAGTCCTGAACGGCCTGAGGGAGCCGGGGCACTTATTCCCCCTGATTGTTACCAGCCCTTCCCCCTCAAGGGGCCCCTGAGGGGTGGACTTTTTTTATCCCCAAACTAACCGGCTTACCATGCCAAAATGAAACATATCCCCATATTAGGGGCAATGAGGTTTTTGCCCTTTATAAAAACCCCAACGATTTTCCCACCCGATCCCTGACCCAGGCTCTCCTTTGACCACGGCCCCAAAAACAGGCAAAAAACTCCCTCTCTCCTTAGTACAGTGAAAAAAAAAAAACCCTTAAGGAAACACCACTCTCCAGAAAGCTCAACGTAAACCCCTTTCCCTCCACAACCCCCCAAACATCCCCCCCCTCCTCCTTATTAATACCTTCGCCTTATTCCCACCTCCCCAAAACAAAAACCCCCCCAAAACACTCCTCTCGTCCGCCCCCCCCTTCGACTACCCCTATCCACAACATTTTAATACCTCTTCGGACCAAAGGGACGTTTTTTTGTGATCCCCCCCACAGTCCCTATCTGAAAACCCCTTTCTCTTCCAAAAAAGTCCCCAAAAAAAAGGGGGGTAAAGTCTTTCCGTAGGCCCGGCTCCCGTCTTGCAAGAAATCCGAAAACCAAGCTATAGCATTAAAAAAACATGACCTATGGGGGAAACCCCATCCTTGCAGAACCCCACCCAAACCCTCAATACTTGCCCGGAACGTTCAATTCCCAGAAAATTCCCCAATCTATACAAAGATTGGTCAGATTGTGGGGAAATTATTGCCGTCTCACAGACATATGCCTCAGTGAAATGCTACTCCTTTCCCCCCAGATCATCAAAAGAAACCTACTAAACCCAAATTTTCCTTTCCCGTGACATGCCCTTCCTTTTAAATTTTCTAATAGGGGGAGAACCCCCTCCCTTTTTTCCATCCCAAACCCCCCCCACCACGCTCCCCCAAAACTTTTGGCGTCTAGGCCCCCAGCCAAACTTTTGCCTTCCACACCAGACCCCCAACTAGTCCCCAACCTGGCATCCCCGATCTAACTGCCCCCCAACTCCAGTCCCAAAACTGTGGCGGCCCCCAAAATTTATTTTATGGGGCTTCCCCTAAAAATTTTGAGACTGAGGTAGAATTTCCAGATTCAAACTTGGACTCACACACGTAAGCCAGACAAAAAAGCAGTCGACTGGTTTTTTCTTATCCTTACCCCAGAATTCCCTGTCACTCTATCAATTCTCCAAACCAAAACCCCCCTCTTTCAACCCCCCTCTTCTACCTCCTCCCTTCCCGTAAAAACCTTTTCCACCCAAAATCCAACCTCCAATCTCTATAAAAAATTTCAATCACCACTACAACCCCAACCCTTCCCCTCTCCCTCCTCCCCCGAACAGACAGAAAAAACTTTCCACCCCTCTCCCCCTACCAAAACAATCCCCCCACCTTCCTTTGCTCTAGTTTTGAGCCCATTTCCTTCTTCCCCCCCCCCCCCAAAAGAAACCCTTTACCCCCCAAAACTCCCCAACCAACTCCCTCAGAAAAAAACCTTTTAAAAAATATTCAAGTACAAATGAAACTGACACTCAACCCCCAAATTTACAACTGCACCTTCCACACTCCAAGTAACTGCTGAATCCTCCTCCTAAGATATCCCCCCTACACCCCAATCCCCCCACCCCCCCCCAACACACCCCCTCCCCCCCCCCCCAACCCGCCCCACATTAACCCTCCCCTTCCTCAACCCTCCATCTCCTAATCCCCCTCCATAAACCCCAAACCCCAACCCCTCTCCCCTGACCTCTCAACCCCTTTTCCCCCCTTTACTTTTCCCCCCCTAAAAAAATCCCCAAAACGTATACAATTATAGGGAAAAAGTATAACTTCCTTCTTTGGGAATATTCGCGTTTCCGCTCCCCCGACCTGACCTTTTCTATCCTTTCCTCTTAAAACATTATTATGCCTTCAAGAACCTTTTTTTAAAACACCCCCAATACCAAACCCCCCAAATTATCATTTTGTCTCTTCCCCCCATTCCCTTTGTTCACCCATAATATCAATCAAAAACACCTTATTCAACCTCCCTTTAAAACCCAATGTCCCTTGCCAGTTATCCGATTTTCCTTCACTTTTGGATCAGGATTTCAGTCTACTTTCCCCCCCCACCCCTTTGACTTTTTTTGCTTTTGAAAATCAATTTCCCCCAAATTAAAACCCCTTTTCCTCATATTTGGTGACTTTAACTGCGAACACTCTTTGGGGTGATTCTCTCACAAACTCCCGGGCCGATCCAGAGGTTCCTCTCCCCAGCTACCTTACTATACAAAATTCGATCGCCCCAACCTTTGATACAGCATGCAATTTTTCAGCTTTGCCTCTCTCTATTTTCCCCCTTCTTTCTTTTAATTTCCATGGTCGTTTTAACCATTTTCCATATAGTGACCATTTCCGCTTTTTTTTTCTCCTATTTTCCGTACCATCCCAAAACCCCCCACGGGTGCTTGAAGACCCACGGCATATTTCACTTCACTCTTGTATTATACCCCCCCATCCCCCCTCCCCCCTTTCAAAAATGATACAATTTCACAAATACAGTTTTAAAAATGACATAACTATCCCTTTAACCTCAAGACCATTACCTCCAAATGGTTTATGGTGGAATCTGATTGCCAAAGCACTTCGCTTAAAACATTCAGCCCGAACGTTACCGCTACAAGAGAGGTATCCAATCAAATATCGCCCTTTTCCTTTAAAAAAGCACTGCCTATCTTCGTTTGGACATCCGGAATAGTAAAAAAAGCTGGGAAAATTGTTTACAATTTCACCTCACTCTATCTCAAAGTTTGGGCCGAATTATAAAAATACAGGCAAACATCCCCCCATCCGCCCCTGTCCCCCATATTCAAAATACCCTCATTTTGATCCTTTTCCCAAGTCGCTAAGAATGGGTGATTATTTCAGCCAGGGCAGTAGGGTTCTCACCTTTCTCCAACTCTCTTCTATTAACCCACCAGAGAACATACCCCCTTACCCTTTACCCCCTCCCTACTAGTCCTAAAACCCCCTTTTCTTCCTCTGAAATCATTTCTGCCCTACAAACGTGCCGTAACACTATGAAAGGGCCCCGACGGTATCATCCGTAGCTCCGGCAAATCCCATCTTCCTCTTTCCTTCCTATTAAAAATTTACAAACCCCATTGGACATCAGGAAATTTTCCCTTTAATTTTCGAGAATCTTATCCTTCCCCTTTCCTGAAAACCCCAATAAATCGGGACCCCTTCCTCAAACTATCGCCCCCTCCACTAAAATAGTGCTTTTGGGAAACTATAGAGCGAATGGGAACTTGCTTAATGTGGTACTGAATCTAAAAAATCTTCTTCTCCTTCCCAAATTTAGTTTTCGCCGTCCAGAGCACAGCTGACCCCCCGTTTTTGGACTTATTAAACTGCTTTTCCGCCCTGAAACCCCTACTAGTATTTTTTTTGATTTGAAAAGCATTGATACGACATGGCGGGGACCATATTCCAACATTGTCCCCTCTAGGAAAACGTGGAAAAAATGGGTTCTTATAAAAATCCTTCCTCCCCCAAAAGCACTTTCAGGTAAAAAACGCCTCTGCCACAATCTTTTTTTTCCCAAATGAAGGTTCCCACAAGGCAGGTGCTCGTACACTTTTATTCCTTCTTTTGTTAATGATATTTTTCTGTTACCCCAGGGCCGATATCACAATTTTTGATGATTTAACCATTTTGCTTGCAATCCATACCAAATTCTACCAAAATTTTTCAAATTGCAAATTATCGTACTTCCTGGGCCCAAAAACCCTGGTTCCCCTTTCTTCCCTCTAAAACTTTTTTCCATTTTTTTCTTCGCTCACGTGTAGGGCCCCTACCCCCAACTCTTTTTGTTTGGGCCCCCACTCCAAAGCCGTTCCCCTGGGAAATTTTTAGGTGTCATTTTGATCCAAACTGTCCTGGGGAACCATATTCTAACATTTAAAGAAAAAGCTCCCGCCCTCTTCGAATCTTAAAAAAATCTTCCCTTAATGGGGCTCAACGCAAAATTTCCTTTATCTTCATTTACTTTGATCCTCTCCACTTAGGGGTTATGGTAATCTACACTCTGCTCAACTTCTCCCTTGCCATCTTGATACAAACATCAGTGGTTCGTTAGACTAGTGCCTTTGCTCCTCCCCAGTTTAGACCTGTAAACCGAACAGGCATACCCCTCTTCTCGACGTCGTGCCCTTCTCTTTCCCCCGTGCTTGTTCGATTCCATCAATTTTCCCCCGCTAAATACCATCCCCCCAACCCTACTTCTTACCTTAGTTCTCTCCCATTACCTATCCTTCCCACTCGCGGGGTCCCTCCCTTCCATTCCCCCTTTTCCCCCCCTCCCAACCCTCCCTTCTCGTCCATTCCCCTCCCTCCAGGGGTTTACCCACCCCATATTGTCTTCTGTTTTCCCGACCCCCAAAAATCAAAATCCCCCCTACTTCCTTCCACCCATTTCCGGCCTGCTCCATCATTCCCCTAGTACACATATAACGAGGCCCAAACCCCTCCGGGGTGGTTTGAGTAACTTTCCCAAACCCACTTCAAATCTTTCCCCTTTCCGAACAGGTCCACACAGAATGTATGCACTCCTTTTTGCTCTAAAACAACCACCTCCTTTCCTCTTTTAAATTTTTTTTGACTCCCGGAATCAAACCCCCTTATAAACAAAAACACCACCAACCCCCTTTTTTAAATCCAGAACTGGGTTTTTCTACCTGCCAACCGCCATAAAAAAATCAAATTTTTGCGGGGGGCCCAGCCGTTGGGAAACCCCCGGGAATGAACAGGAAAATACACTAGCACGCCATGGGCCCCTTTTGCCCCAATTTCCAACCACGCTTCTCAGTACCCAGCCATGGATTTTACCCAACTTTTAAACCCTGTATAATCGTGGCTCTTTTTGGTCAAGCCCCCGCCTAATAAAATTTCATTCGTAAAACTACAAACCCTCCCGGTCAAATCCATTTATCGGAACGGTTGGGGAAACCCCTCTCGCCCGATTACGCATTGGCCCACCCCTCTAAACCTCCTACTGATGTCCAATCTGATCCCCCTTATTTTCCTTTTGGGAATGTTCCCTTTTAACCCACACATTTCCAGTCGTGCCCACGTTTTTAAAAACCCTAAAACCTATTCTTTTTCCTCAAACGCATACATATCCTTCATCTAATCTAACTCCTTACCACACCCGACCCTAACCCTTTCACTCACCAATTCCTTTGCCCAGCTTAGACAACTAATCACTAACTCAACCACCCTTCCCTAACATTAACTATAGTGCTACATGACCTTAGATGTCTAGCACATTTCTCTTGCTTTTAACCATTAACCATTAACCATGCACCGCACTTGTTGCAGTGTAAGGAATCGGAAATAATTAGCTTGCAGGTAGTGCAAAATGAAGATATGAGGATTATCCTCGGCGCCCCGATAACAGCAAGGATAGTGAACATGATTAAAATTAAACTTGCCATACATTTCTGGTAGCATAATATTTATTTCCACCATGTTTGGGGTCAAAGCTCTGAGGGAACCCTCGTATTTCTCAGATTCCCAAAAACTGCAACATAAAATCACGCAAGTAGACGTGACTAATCACACACGCGCGCCATCTGATACACAAAATCTCCATGAACTTTATAAAATTCAATGTTCCAATTAGTAAAATACCAAAAGGTCGATCCATTCCACCATGGAAGAATTCAACATTGATCGTGCACCTTACATGTCTACCACATAAAAACTGTGTGCATAACTGTGTTGAAACAAATTGCGCTGGCAACGGTAAAGGAACACACAGAATCTATGGGCGATGATGCATATGAGTGTTACGCCGATGGATCCGTACAGTCTGGATACAAAGCTGGTTGTGCTTTCGCTGTATACAAAAATGGCTTACTACAACATCAAGTTAATGAGAATACAAAATTGGACCAGCAGTACTCAAACTGAGCTGGCAGGTATACTCTTTGCAACGGAATTCTTAATGTCTAGGGGCTTTGGAGTAGTTTTGTGACTCAAAGTGCTCTTCAGACGCTAAATTCTTTCAAAGCAGGTGGCGATGAGGAAATTGAGCTGCATTAAGCGTAACGTAACTAATGCCTTGAGCGTAATTTCAACATTCAATTTATATGGATACCATCTCATGTTGGCATACGCAAGCACGACCACGTAGACAAATTGGCGAAAGAAGCCTGCAGCAAGGATACTGTGAACATAATCTTGGGATGCCTCTTGCTAGGGTTCAAAGGCCTGAAAGCTGTACCATAAGGCACTACGATCAGTATAGAGATGGTAAGCCTTCCTGTGGGTGGCACCGAAGTCAAACCAGTGTGTGATGTGGTTGTTGTGAGAATACGTTTAGGTTACAGAATGTACTAGCAACTGCGCGGTGCAAGAAGTGCAGATAAAACTAAATGTAGTGTGTGTAACGAAGAAAACAAACGAACGCTTGAGCACTATATCTCGGAATGTCATGTGATACAGCCTTTCAGACCACCTAACATAAGGTATAAAGAACTGTGATTATTTAATTTCATCTGATACATTGGAAGATATACTAGTACTATACCCTAAATTTACGATGTAATAACTACCGTAAGCAAATAAGTGTTATTTAAACACAATGGCAAAAGCATATGAAAGTAATATTTTTTGTATGATGTATGATTTATATTTCTATTTTACCTTGTACAAATACAATAGTTAGACTACTGTACTGTGTCAGATATATGTAAAACTGTAATTATGATTGATAAAAACCCACGCATAAGCAGATAGCCGGGGTGGTAAATAAACTTAACTTGAAGCGTCTTTGTAACATATAATCAGGTTATATGTAACAGACATAATTAGGCGCAGTCAGCTCTGGAAGAAAACTGATATTCCGGGAAAGCGGAATGTGAATAAAAATAATCTACCGCAAAACGGTTTTTCTAAAATTATATATGTTTGGGGGGGGGGGTCACGCAGTTACATGTTTTATTGTTTAGTACTATTCCCCACCTTCCATTTCATAACATTTATGCATACATAACGATTAAGGCTTATTTGGGACTGCAGATAACTAACGGGCGTGAAAGTAACACTTATCAACTGATAATTTTTTTTACAAAATCGTTTCATGACTGAACAAGTGAGAGCAAATTAATATATAAGGAACATCCTTTTTTCGCTCTTTGGATGAACAAATATTTATAAATTTTGGAAAGTGAAGAGGAAATATATCTATAGACAATTGTATCATATTTTTACATGATTTATTTATTCCACTTATTTTTGTCCTTTTTATCATTTAGAAAATTCATCCTTTAGCGAGTGGAAACTAAGGAGAAGGTAAAGGCACTAACATTCGGTTAAAAATAGAATGTCTGTTTATCTAGTGAATTTCATTTCATATGCTCAAATGTGAGTGGCAAAATTTACAGAATTTTTGCAACATAATTAATGTAACAACGGGGGTTATATTGATATACTTGAATGTACGGCAGTGTTAGCCAGCTCGATAATTTTAGAGTGGCCGGGAATTTATTCGACCAGCTGTATAAAAAAAAAAAAATGTACAAAAATTACAGTATATGCTTATTTCATGTAATCTTGGGTATCACCTAGTATCAAATATTACAACACCGTAAGACAAACGTTCATTTTAACACAGGAGTAAAACAATGTAATTTTGTCATATATGAGCAATATTTAGCATTATATGGGCTGCTTTGTACAGAGCAGTCTGTTCCGGATGATCACTAAGGTATAGATGGTCAAAAGAAGTATACCAGTTGTCTGGATCTCTTAAGTAGTTTCAAAGACGATTTGAAGCTTGAAATCCAGGGTTTAAGTGTGATATTTTCGGGGATGATAGTACCACACTTTGACTCTAAACCTCTAATGGGGTTGCGAGTCGGGGGGGGGGGGGGGGGGGTTGGGTAAGGTTGCATTTCTAAGTCTATGGTGGCCATTCTGTGCAGACATTGCATTATTTGAATTACATAACAGTTTGCAGACAATAGCTCTTTGATCCTATATTTAACAGGGACGTGAGCGGGGCGAGAGGGGGGACGTACATACTATATGTATGTATGGAATGTATGTTTCCCTTACATAGTATTAGAAATGGTGATTTGCACGCAGTAATATGATTCCTTGCATTCAATTTCAATATATATATATATATATAGATTATCGGAGGTTTTCTCCTACTTAAAGCGATTGCTCGGTTAGAAAGATAAGTCGAATCAATATGACGGCGCGTCAGCTTACCGCCCGAACAAGGCTTTGGTGCATTTCAGGTTGACGTCATCGCTGCGAGTCGGGGCGGGCGAGTCGTCGCGGGCGCTGCGGAGCGGGTGCTCAACACTGCCCACACGCTGGTCGACGCCTACTTACCACCCCGCGAGGGCGACCTTCACGACACAGGTCAGTCAGGCTGTGACGCCACTCGGAATATAAATAATCTATTGAAGCTTGTATGAAAAAGTTGAAAGTTCAGCTGCCTTCTGTGTAGCTTCGATGATAGCTACTGATGGCTCTTTGCAGAAGGTAATTAATTATCGGACTATTTTGTATAGAATTAAGATTTAACCCTTGCTGTTGGGGATGGGATATGCGTGTCTACAATGCCTATTGTGGGTTTAGTTTATTAATCACATTTGCATTCACTCGTCTTAACCGTTTCCTTTGATCTTCGGGAATATTTGTTTGTATTGCCATTAGTATTGGTAATAACATTGATAAGCATAACGGCAATAATGATGATGATAACGGCATCGATATCAGAGAGAGAAGTGTATCAGAAAAACACATTCGAGGAAAGGGAAATCCTTCAGTAAGTCTATTGTCCCCGGGCATGGAAAATGTTGTCAGACTTCACGTATTAAGGGAAAGGCCCCTTTGACCCTGGCTAAAAAAAAAGCTTTTTGAATGCATGAATGTAAATCGATGCCTGTCGTACCGATATAAATTTGAAGCGAGAATTAGGGATAAATCTCTTCAAATATGTGATGTCCATAATTCCTCAGAAATCGTCAACAGTCGTTATGCAGAGAGAAATAAATAATAAAACCAGATAGAGTAATTCGGTTTTCGTCTCTGGTAACGGAAAAATACAATATAATTTATAAAGCTGAAATGCCATTGGTTTATACAATGACTGATGCTAATCGTAAAGCGGTGTTATTTGTCAAGTATATAAAAAGCCCTTTTTGTATTGACATTTTTCATTGTAAAGGGGTTTCAAATTTTTAATTTTTTCCTTTTTGATCGCAGTCGCGGAAATCCGAATTCGGATAAAGTAAATCCCAGATTAACAAATCCATTAACTGAGCCCTAGAACGAAAAATAAAAAATTTTGTTATTGTATTATATTTTATTTGGTTATGTTTACCATTAGGGAGTGATGCTCTAAAGTAGGATTGCCCCAAACAACTACCGTCGTATGACCATCCCCAGAGGTCTAAGCATTCAACTGTTAATAAGAGTCAAGTGTGTGAAGTTTGTTGGCTGAGAAGCAAAGGCTGTTGTGGGCGAAAGGTTGAATGTACGAGGCAATGTCTGATGCTTGTACAAAGGGCGAGTTGTTTTCTTGGGTGTTAACAGTTTTCACCTACAGATGGGCGCGACGCAACGGTGGGCGTAAAGGTGATAGCGCTGGCAAGCAAGACGAGGCGGCGTCTGGCCCGCGCGCTTCATTCGCTCGCGCATCCGCACCACGCCCACGCCCACACCAACGCCGACGCCTGTGACGCCACGGATGCATCGGGCAGCTTCCTGGTAAGGGAGGCGCCTCACGCTCTAACTTAGGGAAAGCAAACCCTTGCTTGTGGCTCTGTTCTTGTTGCGAACGGTCCTTGTCGCATCCATTTTAGTAATCCCCAGTACAGTAATAATATTTTCATGATATATTATATAAGTGTGGTGGGTGGTATATAATTTTTTATTTATATATATTGTATAATATTTATTTATTAACGTATTATAATTAAATATATATGTATATATATATATACGTTTTATATATATATATACAATATATATAATTAAAATACAATAAAATTTAAAAATACATATATATATAATAACAAATAATAACATATATATATATAAATATATATATATATATACATAATATTATATATATAAAATAATATATATATATATATATATAATAAATATAATATATATAAACATATATAATTTATATAAAAATACATAAATATAATATTATATATAATATTAAAAATATATATATAATAATATATATAATATTATAATTTTATTTAATAAAAATTTTATAAAATATATTATATATTATTTTATATATATATATATATATTTTTAAAATATATAATTTATAAAATATATATATATATTATATTTATTTATATTATATAATTTTTTATATAAAAAAAAAAAAAAAAAAAAAAAAAAAATATTTTGATATATTTTAATTTTTTTATTATTTATATGTTTTATATTTAGTAATTTTTTTTTTTATTATTTGTTTTTTTATTATTTTTAAATTTTTATATATTTATATATGTGTATATATGTGTATATATGTGTAATTGTATATATGGTATATATGTGTTATATGTGTATATTGTGTATATTTTGTTATATGTGTTATATTTGGTTTTAAATGTGTATATATGTATATATATATATATATGTATATATTGTATATATTGTGTATATATATATATGTATATATTGTATATATACAGGCCTACGTTCGTGAACAGGCATGTGCGTACGTTATATGTAATATTCTATATATTGTACATTGTATTATGTATAAATGTATAAATATTGTTTGCAATATCTATATTATATATAATGCACAAGTTCAATAGAAGCATATATGTAATTAATATTTTCCCATTGCAGATTGCCTTCAGTCGGGAGTGTGTATCTGGCTGGCACTCTGAAGTGACGCGGCAGCCGGAGCCCCACGAGGCGGTGCCTGTAGTTTTGAGAATCGCACGAACTTCCTACAGGTACCTAAGGAACGTTACGGAGAATCTTGGATCACTCGTTGTTGCTGTTCGCAATTCCCTGGCTCGGAACGCAGTGAGTGAAGCCTTGAGCGGCGCGGCGGCCAACGGATGTTATGTCGTCTCCGAGATGCAAGCCTGGGGAGAGTACTTTGTTGTTGTCATGTCGATGACGCCAAGTCTGATCGAAGAGGCTTCGCTTCGCTCCAGGGTAAAGGGTGACAAGCTGCTCGTTTATATTTCGGTTGATTTGTAATTGGTTAGGTGTGTTGTCAGGGTTTTATCGATTAACACTTCCTTTTTTTGCACAGATTATATTAACCAACTTTTCGTTTCTTTTTCCAGATGTGGGCTGAAGGGTGTCTGGAATCTGTAATGAAAATGAAGTATACAAACCCACATCTGTGTTGGCAGTGAGCTGACTGACGCCATCAGTGAAGACAGAGGAACTCCCTGAATGTTTTTCACGGCTGGAATTACTCGTAATCGATGTTAGTGTTTGTGGTTTGGACGTTTGTAATAAGGGGTAATAAAATTTCTTGAAAGCATTATCTGTTTTGTCATGAAAAGTAACATTATATTTCAATCGTACGGAACTGAAAACAACCAAAAAAGTGGCTAATCTCCGACCACAATCTACTCTAATCTCTTCCAAATTCTACATAGTTTAAATTTTGCCTCTGGTACTTTTTCCTGCTATTAAGATGCTTATTAATCCAAAATTTCACATCAAAATCCCAAAAATTTAGACTAATCTACCACAACTACCCAGATCAACATAAAAGGCTTGTTACATAAACCTCTCTGCTGGACGTAGATGAACGAGAGCTATAGAAATCTGAAAATAAATGAGGTGGAATTGAACAAAGAAAGGAAGGCGAAAGCAGGAGGTAAGCGGTGAACGCGACCGACAACCGCCCATAGAGTAGGAGGGGAAAAAAAGTGGGGGCTCTCACGCGGTATACATACACGCAAACTGTCGAATTCACACCAAGACATTAATAGGGTCAGAATGTCGGCCAACGTGAAAATTCCATTTCTGCGTTAATAGGCTGCTATGCGCATACATTGATTTTTAACCTTAGAACGTTTGATGAAACTATGTGAAAAAGCAAACTCTTTGGAGTCTTAATTATAGGGGTTTTCAGGCTATATTCACTTGCCAAAAAGTATTGGTTACATATGTTATCATTTGTTTACAATTTGGTGAATTTATTATTGTATTGATACATCCTAATAATACGATATCTATGCATTGTATTTTTGGGTGAGAAATCCTAACATTCGAAATCGTTCATCACCCTTTGGCATTAAGCTTGCAACAGGGGAGGCAACTGCTGTTACTTGGAGATTCTTCTGTTTATTATCGTGCTCTCTCTTTCCTCAAACGCATACATATCCTTCATCTAATCTAACTCCTTACCACACCCGACCCTAACCCTTTCACTCACCAATTCCTTTGCCCAGCTTAGACAACTAATCACTAACTCAACATTAACTATAGTGCTACATGACCTCAGATGTCTAGCACATTTCTCTTGCTTTTAACCATTAACCATAACCATTATCGTGCTCTCGCGTTCAGCACATTAAGCGTGGAACGCCTTCATCGAGGTCATCATGTGTGTTGTTGGTCCCCCATGGTGTGACTGATGATGCGGACTAAAGGGAACCAGCATGGAGTACGCTACAATCCATGTTTTTTTTTTATTTACTTTGACGGGAATAATACTGTGATTTATGCGAAGGCGAGTGCAATATGTCTTGTGAAGTAAAAATTACTGAAAAATATCAATCTTTTTACCAAGAACCACAATCCCGTGGACAAAGAAGAATCCATTAAACAGTACCATAAACAATACTGCGACGGACAAGTTCGACTCCCACGATCGCAAGTGAGACTACGATGAACAAAACAAATGTCAGTTTTTCGAAAGGCAATTTTTCTGGAAGTCTTCATAGAAGCAGTCCTTCGATATCTTGCTGGAAGAGGCTCCATTTTTAATCTGGCTCAGGCGATTTCTTCGTCTGTCCGTGGCCAGACGAGCCTGAGGTAATCAGTTTCCCTCCATGAACTCCACAAACTTTGTATAGACGTTTTCCTAACAAAAAATTCCCCCCAATCCTTGCTCGTTGTTGCCGCAGATCACACCCCTACCTTGGACCTCAAACCCCCCCTCAACTAATTGTGCAGGGTCTTTTCTTCTCCTTCCCTTTTCTTTCTCCTCCTCATCTCCATGTGTCCACTTATCCAAATCGTTAACTAATATTTACCTTGTAATATTTTCGCCATAGTACTTAACCATAATGTTGTGTAACCTTTGATGCCTTTGTTTTTGACCACTGACCATTCTGGAAAACAAACATCACCTTGCTGAACAAAAACTCTTACGTGGGGGCTTTACCCCCAAACCCCATCCTATTCTATATTTTGGATACGCCACAAATGACCTTGGATGCTGACGCGGAAGAAAATGTTCAATGAAAACGAGGCTAAAGCTAACTCGGTATCCAGTAGTATTTACTCGTCTGCTCAACCGTCAACAAAGTATTCAACGAGAGCATGAATTGAAAATACCCCCCAACATGTAATCAATTGAAGACAAATAAAATAAACTTCACAAACTTTTGACAGGTAATACTGTTACTACTGACAAATATTGACGGGGCAAATTTTAAAAAATAAAACACATATCGTTATTTTGATTAAGCCCTGTAAAGCAAAGTTTGATGGTTTCACTTATTGTTATTTTTAAATTTATGCTGTCTTGATATTAGTTGATGGCATTCCATAAATATTCTGGTTCGAACTTTGTCCACTAGGGTGTGAATTATGTCCGGAGTGAGCTCCATGTCCTCGGCAAGGCGGAGTGGGCGTTTGTTTGTTTCCCTGATCCAAAACAACATTTTTTGAAAATCTAAAAAAAAAATATTAAAATAAAAATCCCAAAACAGCGATGCATCATTAAAAGTTGAATAAATATTTCTGTTTTTTACAGTAAAATTTTACCAAAATGTGCTATAAAATCACCGTTTTAAACCCTATAGGTAAGCTTCAAATTTAATTTTATAGTTTTTGGTTTTGGGGCTTTTAGTCTCTAGCGGGACCCAAAAAACCAAACCCGCGGTCCCGAAAGGGGTTTTGGGGGTTTCCACTTGGTTTCCCATACAGCTGGGGAAAAATCCCTTGGACCCAGCCCTCGCCCCGACTAATTTGCATAGTCTTTTTTTCTCCCCCTTCCTTTTTTTTCTTCACCCCTTCCCGGCCATTTCCTAAAAATGAGAGCCCTGGAAAAGGGGAAAAGCTTGGGGTTTTTTTCAGCCCTTTGTTAATTGTCTAGCCTTTAAAACCTGATAGGGGCCAAGGGGTAGACTATTTTTTTTCTTCATTTTTTTCAGGATCAATATGGCCCAAGTTTTTTTACCCCTTTTTAAAGGGATTTAGGGTTACCCTTTATCAACGAGCCTTTCCCCAGCCCTGCCTTTTTGACACGGCCCGACCCCTGAAACCCGTACCCCCCTTTTGATGGTTTTTTGTTAAAATCTATCCATTTTTGAATATCCAAACCCCCGGTTTTTTACTTTTTAAAAACCCCCCTTCCCATCTCCAACCCTCCTCCACTCCTCGAAAAGTTTTTCTTCATTTTAAATTTTCCCCCTTATTACTTTCTCTTTTTCCCCTAAAGTTGTCTATGCACGGTACTGCCCCCACCCAAAGCCCCCCTCTTCCCCCCGCACTTTGTCCTTCGCTTCCCTTTTGCAAAAATTTTGATAATCTTTGGCCCAGCCCAAGGGGTAGATTTTTTTTTATAACCCCCCAAAAACATCCCTTTTTTCAACAAAGCTTCAAAAAAAGAAGGCAAAAAATTTTCTTTTGAAATTTTGATGTCCCCCCTTATCCCCAGTTACAAGAATCCAAACTCATTACCGTCAGCAAAAATATATCGACCTTTCACCAAAATAATTTTACAAAATCAACGAAGTATTTTTAAAAAGCACCCCAAAGGGGATTAGCATTTAATCCCAAAGAAAAAAAATAAAAAAAAAAAATTTTTTGGGGTACTGGAGTCAAAAAAATAGCAAAAACATACATGAAAAATTATATGTGAAATATAAAAAAATGGTTAGTAATACCCCCGGGGGTTTAAGTATAAAGGGGGTATATATATAAAATATATATATATAAAATAAAATATATATATATATATATAATTTTATATATAAAAAATATAAAATACATTATTATTATATATAATTTTAAAATAATTTTATATAATATATAATATATTATATATATTATGGTGGGTGTGTGGTTTGTTTAACTATATTTTAATTTTAAAAGAAAGAGAAAAAAAGATAAGATATATTATAGATAAAAATATAAAATAATATATAAAAATATGATATATAAAATTAAAAAGAGAGAGAGAAGATATATATTATATATACATTAAAACCCCCACACACCCACATAAAATTTGAATATATATTTTAAAATATATTATATATAATATATATTTTATATACATATATATATATATATATATATATTTTAATACATTTACACAACACACACAATAATATAGATATAATATATATATATATATATATATATATATTATATTTTATAATATTAAAAAATGTATAAATGTTTAAAATATGTATAAAGGTATTTATATTTGTATAAAGTATATAATATAATTTTTATATTATATAATAAAATATAATAAAATATAGTATATATATGGATAAATGTAAAATATAAAAATTTAAATAATATAACTAAAATATAAAAAAAAACAAAATAATATATATGATAAAAATGATATGATAAATAATATTTGTATGTATATAGTATATATAATTTTATATTTTATATAATAAAGGGGAAAAGTATAATAAATATATATGGATGATAAATGTATAATATAATATAATAATTTTATATATATTATATATATTATAATTAAAAATAAATTTTGGATAAATGATAATATAATATAATTTAATTTTATTTAAATTATATATTTTATATTTTATAAAAGTTAATTTTATATATAATAATATGTAGTAAAAAAGGAATAAAATATATAATGTATGTAAATGTATTAAATATAATTTTATATAAATAATATATCTATATATATAAATATATATGTATAAAAAGTTAATAAAAATTTTGTATGTATGTTTTAAATGTAAATATATGTATAAATGTAATTTATATTTATATTTTATATAATTTTATATAAATTTTATTATTGTATGTAAAAATGTATATATACATATGCATGTTAAAAGTATATAAAGATGGTATAAAAAGGGAATAATATGCTAAATGTGTATATATTATATGTGTGTGTGGGTATGTAAAAGATATTTTATAGCAGTATAAATGTATATATATGTTTTGTATAAAAGGTATATTTTTAAAATAATATATATATATATATATAAATGTTTTTAAAAGTATATAATATGTTATATGTATAAATGTAAACAATGTATGTATGTAAAAAAGTATATATAAATATGTATGTAGTATAAATGTAAAATATATAAAAATTTTAAAAATATATATATAATAATATATAATAATAATATAATTATATATATTTTTAATATACATTTATACATTAATATATATATATATAAAAATTATAAAATATAACAAACATTTATAATATTATATATATATATATACATTTTACAAAATTTTTAAAATATATATATAATATATATTATATATATATAATGGGTTTAAAATGTATATATTTTAATATATTATAATATTTAAATATTTTATATATAATAATATTTTTTAAATTAATATAATATAATTAATTTTAAATATAATATATTGATGTAAAAATGTAAATTATATATATAATATAAATAATATATATTATATTATATTTGTAGCAAAAGTATATATATATATATATATTATTATTATATAATATATTATAATATTACACATATTTTTGTATGAAAAAAAATTTATGTATATAGTATGTATATATTTTGTATAATAATAATATATATTAATATAAAAATTATATATATATATATATATGATGTATATATGTATATATAATAAAATTTTAATATATTATAAATTTATATATTATGTAAAAAGTATATATATGTATGTAAAATGTGTATATATTATATATATTGTATGTATAAAGTTATATATATATATAATATATATATATAAAATATGTATAAAGTATATAAAGCTGTATAAATTTTATATATATAATATATAATTATATATTTTAATGTTGTAAAAATGTAAAATATATGCAGTATAAATTTATATATGTATGAAAAATGTATAATAATGCTAAATGGTATATATATATGTGTGGGTATGTATAAAGTAATATATATGCATTATAAAGATATTATAAAATTATATAATTAAAATTTTATATTAATATAATATAAGTCGTAAAAAGTATTATATATTATATATTATATTATTTTTAAATTTTATTATAAAGTAATAATATTTTTGGTATGTAAAAATTTATATATATGTATGATGTTAAATGTTTTAAATTGTATGTATGTAAAAATGTTATATTTATTAGTTAAATGTATTATATGTTGTTGTAAAAAATGTATATTAAAATTGTTGTTGAAAAATTTTTAATTTTATTGTATGTTGTATAAATGTTTTTGGTGGTATGTATTGTTTCTTTTTTATATATATATTTGTTGTTGTTAAATGTTTATTTTTGTTGTATGTATAAAATTTGTATTTGTATGTATGTATAATTAATAATTGTGTGTTTGTTAATGAATTATAATTTGTTAGTAGTATGTATGAATGTAAAAATTTATGTTGTATGTAAAAAAATTATTGTTGTTTAAAAAAATGTATAATTTTTTTTTGTTTTGTTTATTTATTTTGTTTTTTTTATTGTTTTTGTTTTATATTGTTGTTGTTTGTTTTTTTTGTAGTTGTTTGTTTTTTTTGTTGTTGTTTAAATGTTTAAAATTGTTGTTTGAAAAATGTTAATGTTTTTTGTTGTTGATGTTTTGTTTTTTTTTTTGTTAAATGTTTTTTTTTTGTTGTTTGTTTTGGGGGTTTTTTTTTTTTTTTTTGTATTTTTTTTTTTTTTTTTTAAAATGTTTTTTTTGTTTTTGTCAATTTGTTGTTTGTATTTTTTGTATGTTTTTTTTGGGTTTGTTTTTATATGTTGTTTGAAATTTAATTTTTGCAAAAATGTTTAATTTTTATGTTTGTATTTTTTTTTTTTAATATTTTTTTGTTAAAGGGTTATTTTTGTTTTTATTTATTTTATTTTTTTTATTTGTTGTTTCTTTTTTTTTTTTTTATTTTTTTTTTTTTTCATTTAAAAACTTTCCCTTCCCTTTTAAAAACTTTTCCCTTTTCTTTTTTTAAAAATTATTTTTTTTTTTTTTTTGTTTTTTAAAATGTTTTTTTTGTTGTTGTTGTTTTGTTATTGCTTGTATGTAGTTTGTTTTTTTTTTTGGTTTGTTTTTGGGTTTTTTTTTATTTTATTTTTTTTTTTTTTGTTGTTCCCCCTGGTATTTGGGTTTCGGTTGGGGGCCGGGGGGTTCCCCCCTTTTTCTTTTCTCCGGGCCCCCCCCCCCCCTGTTTACGAATTCATCATACCACTCCCCCGTCGCGTAGGTTATCAAAGGGGGTGGGGGTTTTCAGTGGGCAACCAGGCCACAATTTTAATATGCATCTGAAGACAAAGAAGAAAAGAAAACATTCCAAAAGAAAAAACTTTAAAAATCGGAACGTGGAACGTAAGGAAAATGAAAAAGTGGTAAATTGCATACTGTTGTTTGGGGGACAGAACCTCCATGTCCCGCATCCTGGCGAGGGAGACGATGACAGATTCAATTTCTTCTTCACGAGAAGCCATCGGGAGCAGCGAAATCCTCACAGGAGTAGCCCCGGGCGGGAAGGGGCGCTCCGGATGGGATTTAGTATCATCCCCCTTATGAGTTTATTCTGGGGTTGATGCAGTCATTTACGACCCAATTTATCAAAAAGTAAACTTTTAAATTAATTCTTTTTAAAGTTTTTTTAATTTAGCAATTTTTTTATCCCTTTGCGAAAACTGTTACTGACATTACTTGCACTAGGGGTGATGTTAGTTACTGCTTCAGCATAGGAAGTATCGGGTTTATGTGTCAAACTTTCCACTTTCCTCTTACCTTCAGTATAACTAACTTCATGCTTTCTCATATATGCTAATGTCTCAGTCTCCTTCTTCAGGATGCTGCACTCAGCAGATCCTGACTGATGGGGACCTCCACAGTTAGCACATTTGGAAATCTGGCTAGTACATGTGATGGTGTCATGGGCTTCAGCACATTTCCGGCAAACAAATTTACTTGAGTCTTTATCAGTACATCTTAATGAGGTGTGTCCGATTTTTTGGCATCTATTACAATGCATTGGCTTTTGGACATAAGGTCTTACTTGAACACGTTCATAACCGACGTTGACATACTCTGGGATTTTATTTAAAGCAAAGGTAAAAAAACACAGTCCAGTTTTCGTTCGCACATTCCCATCCTTCTTGGTCATACAATGAACGTCCACTACGTCTTGGTCCTTCATGCTCTCAAGAATTCACTTTCTTCCATTGTCCTCAAATCCCTGTGAAAGATTACTCCCTTACAGGTATTTGGGCCAATAGGAATAGTTACTTTAACTCGAAGATCATGAATTTGCGTCAGCTTAAGTAAATCTTTAATCTGGGAGTTGTATTGTACTTTAACAAGGAGGCTTCCATCTCGCAATTTTTTGGCAAAATCAAAATCGCCGTTCACTTGACCATCAAGGACCTTTTTGATGATAAATGGGTTAACGTTCAAAAGCGATTGATTTTCATTCACGCATTTTACATTCGCGAACCTCGCATTCTCCGTGGGGATTTTGAAAAGTGGTCTTCTCGTTTTGTAGTTAGTGGTGGTTCCGTTGTTCAGGGTCGAATTAGTCAAAGAGTGGTCATGAGTCGCCCCTCCTCCTTGAGGAAGAGAAGGGGTAGCCGGGGTATCATCCATCCTGGGCATCGGACCAGGTCCGACCCCTTGTCTCAAAATTGTTGTCCTGAAGGGATCAAAAACTCTTAACTTTTGGTATCAACCTAACAGCAATAGCTAAGAGAGTAAATCTGTATTTCGTCCTCTACCCCCCCCCCCCAGTGGAAGCCTGGTTGCGTTCTCCAGTACCACAGAGGGATCGAGTTATGTGGAGGACACTTCCTTACCGCCGAACTTGCCTAGGCGAAGGACGGTAAGTCGATGCCCACCCCCCAAGCGAATACGGGAGTTCACAAGGAACTCCGGCAGGCTCAGGAAAGTCACATTAAGGTGAAAAAATCAGAAAGAGAAAAATTGCGCCCAAAGGACCCGACGGCCCCCTCCAAGGGTCAAAGCCAAACTCCTTTTGAAGAAGCTCGTCTGAGGTTTGGATCGCCTACGTAGCCGTTTCCTCAAAACAAATCGATGATGGGGACACTTACCGACGCTCAAATTCGGCCACCCGGCCCCAATTTAATTTACTCCTCTCACTCAGGAAAATCAAATAAAAAGGCGCAACAGGTGTTTTTTTTTTAATAAGAAAGGGTAATGGGAGAAGAGATCGGGTCTGGTGGTTTACAAGTGTACCCTCGTGTAAACCAAAAACAAGAACTCACAGTGGCGGAGTCTAGCCATACTTAAATGAATATATTTTAAATATATATATTTTATATGAATAAATAATACATATTTTATTATATATATGGTTAAGAAATATTATTATTTATTTTATATTTTATATTAATATATATATAGATATAAAATCATTACGTAATTCATTTATTATATTACATTAATAATTATATAAGAAATTATACATATCTATATATACATATTATTACAAAAAAAACAAAAACAAAACACAACAAAAACCACAACACAAACAAAAAAAAAACCCCAAACCACACACACACACAATATATTATTATAGCGTTTATATATATATAAAAAAAAGGATATATTATATAAGAGATATATTATATATATATTAATATGTAAATAAATAAATATATATTACAAAAAAAGAAACTACAATAAATAAAAAACGAATATAAGTGAAAATATAAAAACCCAAAGAGAATAAATATATATATATTAATAGATATATATATATAAATATATTATTATATATATGTATATTATATATATATATATATTTTATATAAGATAATTATATATAGTATGAATATATATAACAATAATGATATAAAGATATATTATATTATATATATAATAATAAAATATTTATAATAATATTTATATATTTATATATATATATAGATATAATATGTTATATATATATAATATATATATATATTTTATAATTATATATATATAGATATATTTTATATAATATATATATATATATATTAATATAGATAATTATATATATATATATATATAAATATATATATACTTTACATATATATATGTGTATAATATTTGTTCATATATATAAATATAAATATATATATTATATAATATATTATATATAATATACATATAATAATATATATATATAATATATATAATATAATATATATATAATATGTGGGGTTGTGTGTGTGTGTGTGGTGTGTGGGTGTGTTGTGTGTGGGGTGTGTGTGTGTGTGTGTGTGTGTTGTGTGTGTTTTGTGTGTTTGTGTGTGTGTGTGTGTGTAATATATATGTATATATATATTATATATATTTTATATATATATAATATATATTAAAATTAATATATGTATATGTACGTATGTATATGTTATTTTTTATAATATATAATATATATATTATATTTTATATATATTAAAATATGTTATGTATATTTATATATATATTTATATATATATATATATATTATATGTATGGTATATATATTAAATTTAATTAATATATATATATATATATAAAATATATATATATAATATATATGTAAGGCATGTATGTACATACCTGCCCACTGTGAGTTTACTTGTTTAATTGTTTTACACATAGATGGCTACACTTGTAATAACTCCCAATGACCAGTTACAATACTGCTTGTCTCGCCCTTCATCCTTTTCGTTAATTAAAAAAAAAAAAAAAAAAAAAAACCTTTGCTTAACGCAGCAGCAGTAAATACAATTGTAGTTTGTATTTACTGCAGCTGCAGTAAGAGAGGAGATAAATTTTAAAAATTTTGGGGGGGCCGCGGTGGCCGAATGGTTAGAGCGTCGGACTCAAGACTGTCACGACGGCAATCTGAGTTCGAGGGCTCTTGTTTTTGCAGGTGACACGAGGCTACAGTAGGCGTAGTCAGCACCCCACCTCAGACCCGCAGCTCTCTTCTACACCAGGGTAGCCTTTGGGCTTTGACCCCTGGGTAGGGAGGCCCAGTAGTCTGGGACGTCCTTTGGGCGCAATTTTTCTCTTTCTGATTTTTTCACCTTAATGTGACTTTCCTGAGCCTGCCGGAGTTCCTTGTGAACTCCCGTATTCGCTTGGGGGGTGTGGCCCTCGACTTACCGTCCTTCGCCTAGGCAAGTTCGGGGGTAAGGAAGTGCCTCCACATAACTCGATTTCCCCCTGTGGTACTGGAGAACGCAAAACCCGGCTTCCACTGGGGGGGGGGGGCAGAGGACGAAATACAGATTTACTCTCTTAGCTATTGCTGTTAGGTTGATACCAAAAGTTAAGATTTTTTTATCCATTCAGGACAACAATTTTGAGACAAGGGTCGGACCTGGTCCGATGCCCAGGGTGGATGATACCCGCTACCCCCTTTTCTTCCTCAAAGGGGGAGGGGCGACTCATGACCACTCTTTGACTAATTCGACCCTGAACAACGGAACCACCACTAACCTACAAACCGAGAAAGACCACTTTTCAAAATCCCCACGGAGAATGCGAGGTTCGCGAATGTAAAATGCGTGAATGAAAATCAATCGCTTTTGAACGTTAACCCATTTATCATCAAAAAGGTCCTTGATGGTCAAGTGAACGGCGATTTTGATTTTGCCAAAAAATTTCGAGATGGAAGCCTCCTTTAAAGTACAAACAAAATCCCAGATTAAAGATTTTCTTAAGCTGCGCAAATTCATGATCTTCGAGTTAAGTAACTATTCCTATTGGCCCAAATACCTGTAAGGGAGTAATCTTTCACAGGGATTTGAGGACAATGGAAGAAAGTGAATTCTTGAGAGCATGAAGGACCAAGACGTAGTGGACGTTCATTGTATGACCAAGAAGGATGGGAATGTGCGAACGAAAACTGGAACTGTGTTTTTTACCTTTGCTTTAAATAAAATCCAGAGTATGTCAACGTCGGTTATGAACGTGTTCAAGTAAGACCTTTTGTCCAAAAGCCAATGCATTGTAATAATGCCAAAAAATCGGACACACCTCTTAAGATGTACTGATAAAGACTCAAGTAAATTTGTTTGCCGGAAATGTGCTGAAGCCCATGACACCATCACATGTACTAGCCAGATTTCCAAATGTGCTAACTGTGGAGGTCCCCATCAGTCAGGATCTGCTGAGTGCAGCATCCTGAAGAAGGAGACTGAGACATTAGCATATATGAGAAAGCATGAAGTTAGTTATACTGAAGGTAAGAGGAAAGTGGAAAGTTTGACACATAAACCCGATACTTCCTATGCTGAAGCAGTAACTAACATCACCCCTAGTGCAAGTAATGTCAGTCAACAGCTTTCAGCTAAGGATAAAGAAATTGCTGAACTCAAACAAACCGTTAAAGAATTAAATATTAAAGTTTATCATTTGACTAAATTGGTCGATCAAATGACTGCATCAACCCAGCATAAACATCATAAGGAGGATGATACTGAATCACAGTCCGGAGCGCACCTTCCCGTCCGGGCTACTCCTGTGAGGACTTCGTCTGACTCCCGATCGGCTTCTCGTGAGAGAAGCAGATTGCAATCTGTCAGTCGTCTCCCTCGCCAGGAGGTGCAGGACATGGAGGCTTCTGTCTCCAAACAGACAGTATGCAATTTACCCATCTCTTTCATTTTCCTTACGTTCCACGTTCCGATCTTTAATGTGTTTCTTAATTGGACATGTTTTCTTTGTCTTCTTTGTC
>NC_051426.1:19515714-19518214 GCF_015228065.2 Penaeus monodon
TATTTTTTAAAATTAATAAATATTTTTATATAATTATATATTTATATATATATTTATATTACTATATATTATTTATATTAAAAATATAATTATTATATTTTATATAATATATAAAATATAATATATTATATATTATATAATAATTATATATATATATATATATATATACATATATATATATATATATATTTATATATATATATATAATATATAAACTATATATATAATAATATATAATATTTTTATATAATAAAATTTATAATCATATTAATATATAAATTTTATATATATATTATATATATAATATATTTTTATAATATTATATATAATATATTTTGTGTGTGTGTGTTGTGTGTGGGGTTGTGTGTGTGGGTGTGTTGTTTGGGTTTGTTGTTGTGTGTGTGTGTGTGTGTGTGTGTGTGTTTGTGTGGTGTGTGTGGTGTGTCTTATATGTATTTATATATATTATATATTATATATATATATATATATATATATATATAATATATATTTATGTATGTATATATTTTTAAAATATATAAAATATATATTTTATAATATATATATTATATATTATGTAATGGCATGTATGTACATACCATGCCCACTGTGAGTTTACTTGTTTAATTGTTTTTACACATAGATGGCTACACTTGTAATAACTCACCAATGAGCCAGTTACGAATACTGCTTGTCTCGCCCATTCATCCTTTTCGTTAATTAAAAAAAAAAAAAAAAACACCTTGCTTAACGCAGCAGCAGTAAATACAAATTGTAGTTTGTATTTACTGCAGCTGCAGTAAGAGAGAGAGATAAATTTAAAATTTGGGGGGCCGCGGTGGCCGAATGGTTAGAGCGTCGGACTCAAGACTGTCACGACGGCAATCTGAGTTCGAGGGCTCTTGTTTTTGCAGGTGACACGAGGCTACAGTAGGCGTAGTCAGCACCCCACCTCAGACCCGCAGCTCTCTTCTACACCAGGGTAGCCCTTTGGGCTTTGACCCCTGGGTAGGGAGGCCCAGTAGTCTGGGACGTCCTTTGGGGGCAATTTTTCTCTTTCTGATTTTTCACCTTAATGTGACTTTCTGAGCCTGCCGGAGTTCCCTTTTGAACTCCCCTATTCGCTTGGGGGTGGGCATCGACTTACCGTCCTTCGCCTATGCAATTCGGGGGTAAGGAAGTGTCCTCCACATAACTCGATCCCTCTGTGGTACTGGAGAACGCACCAGGCTTCCACTGGGGGGGGGGGTAAGGACGAAATACAGATTTACTCTCTTAGCTATTGCTGTTAGGTTGATACCAAAAGTTAAAGAGTTTTTGATCCTTCAGGACAACAATTTTGAGAAAAGGGGGTCGGACCGGGTCCGATGCCCAGGATGGATGATACCCCGGCTACCCCTTCTCTTCCTCAAGGAGGAGGGCGCTCATGACCCCCTCTTTGACTAATTCGACCCTGAACAACGGAACCACCCAAACTAAAAAACGAGAAGACCACTTTTCAAAATCCCCCACGGAGAATGCGAGGTTCGCGAATGAAAAATGCTGAAGAAAATAAATCGCTTTTGACGTTACCCATTTATCATAAAAAAGGGTCCTTATGGTCAAGTGAACGGCGATTTTGATTTTCCCAAAAAAATTGCGAGAGGGAGCCTCCTTGTTAAAGTACAATCAACTCCCAATTAAAGATTTACTTAAGCTGACGCAAATTCATGATCTTCGAGTTAAAGTAACTATTCCTATTTGGCCCAAATACCTGAAAGGGAGTAATCTTTCACAGGGATTTGAGGACAATGGAAAAAGTGAATTCTTGAGAGCATGAAGGCCAAGCCCAAGTGTGGACGTTCATTGTATGACCAAGAAGGATGGGAATGTGCAACGAAAACGGGACTGTGTTTTTTTACCTTTGGCTTTAATAAATCCCAGAGTATGTCAACGTCGGTTATGAACGTTTTTCAAGTAAGACCTTATGTCCAAAAGCCATGCATTGAATAGATGCCAAAAAATCGGACACACCTCATTAAGATGTACTGATAAAGACTCAAGTAAATTCGTTGCCGGAAATGTGCTGAGCCCATACACCATCACATGTACTAGCCAATTTCCAAATGTGCTAACTGTGGAGGTCCCCATCATCAGGATCTGCTGAGTGCAGCATCCTGAAGAAGGAGACTGAAAAATTAGCATATATAAAGAAAGCATGAAGTTAGTTATACTAAAGGTAAGAGGAAAGTGGAAAGTTGACACAAAAACCCGATACTTCCTATGCTAAAGGGCAGTACTAACATCACCCCTAGTGCAATAATGTCATTCAACAGCTTTCAGCTAAGGGTAAAGAATTGCTGAATTCAAACAAAACCCTTAAGAATTAAATATTAAGTTTATCATTTGACTAAATTGGTCGATCAAATGCTGCATCAACCCAGCATAAACTCATAAGGAGGATATACTGAATCCCATTTCCCGGGGCGCACCTTCCCGTCCGGGCTACTCCTGTGAGGAC
>NC_051426.1:19523214-19525092 GCF_015228065.2 Penaeus monodon
GGATATGTATGCGTTTGAGGAAAGAGAGAGCACGATAATAAACAGAAGAATCTCCAAGTAACAGCAGTTGCCTCCCCTGTTGCAAGCTTAATGCCAAAGGGTGATGAACGATTTCGAATGTTAGGATTTCTCACCCAAAAATACAATGCATAGATATCGTATTATTAGGATGTATCAATACAATAATAAATTCACCAAATTGTAAACAAATGATAACATATGTAACCAATACTTTTTGGCAAGTGAATATAGCCTGAAAACCCCTATATTAAGACTCCAAAGAGTTTGCTTTTTCACATAGTTTTCATCAAACGTTCTAAGGTTAAAAATCAATGTATGCGCATAGCAGCCTATTAACGCAGAAATGGAATTTTCACGTTGGCCGACATTCTGACCCTATTAATGTCTTGGTGTGAATTCGACAGTTTGCGTGTATGTATACCGCGTGAGAGCCCCCACTTTTTTTCCCCTCCTACTCTATGGGCGGTTGTCGGTCGCGTTCACCGCTTACCTCCTGCTTTCGCCTTCCTTTCTTTGTTCAATTCCACCTCATTTATTTTCAGATTTCTATAGCTCTCGTTCATCTACGTCCAGCAGAGAGGTTTATGTAACAAGCCTTTTATGTTGATCTGGGTAGTTGTGGTAGATTAGTCTAAATTATTGGATTTTGATGTGAAATTTTGGATTAATAAGCATCTTAATAGCAGGTAAAGTACCAGAGGCTAAATTACTATGTAGAATTTGGAAGAGATTAGAGTAGATTGTGGTCGGAGATTAGCCACTTTTTTGGGTGTTTTCCAGTTCCGTACGATTGTGAAATATAATAGTTACTTTTCATGACAAAAACAGATAATGCTTTCAAGTAATTTTATTACCCTTATTACAAACGTCCAAACCACAAAACAGCTAACATCGATTACGAGTAATTATCCAGCCGTGAAAAACAATTCAGGGAGTTCCTCTGGTCTTCACTGATGGCGTCAGTCAGCTCACTGCCAACACAGATGTGGGTTTGTATACTTCATTTTCATTACAGATTCCAGACACCCTTCAGCCCACATCTGGAAAAAGAAACGAAAAGTTGGTTAATATAATCTGTGCAAAAAAAGGAAGTGTTAATCGATAAAACCCTGACAACACACCTAACCAATTACAAATCAACCGAAATATAAACGAGCAGCTTGTCACCCTTTACCCTGGAGCGAAGCGAAGCCTCTTCGATCAGACTTGGCGTCATCGACATGACAACAACAAAGTACTCTCCCCAGGCTTGCATCTCGGAGACGACATAACATCCGTTGGCCGCCGCGCCGCTCAAGGCTTCACTCACTGCGTTCCGAGCCAGGGAATTGCGAACAGCAACAACGAGTGATCCAAGATTCTCCGTAACGTTCCTTAGGTACCTGTAGGAAGTTCGTGCGATTCTCAAAACTACAGGCACCGCCTCGTGGGCTCCGGGTGCCGGTCAAATTCAGAGTGCCGCCAGATACACACTCCCGACTGAAGGCCCAAACTGCAATGGGAAATATTAATTACATATATGCTTTCTATTGAACTTTTGCTTATATATAATATAGTATTGCAAAAAATATTTATACTTTAAATAATACAATGTACAATATATAGAATATTACATATAACGTACGCACATGCCTGTTCACGAACGTAGGCCTGTATATATCAATTTAAATATATATTATACCAATTTACAATTATCATATATATATATATATAATATATACAAATAATACAAAATTTTACACAAAATAAATATTTAAAATATATACACAAAAATATATACATATATACCATATATACATATAACACAATATACATATTACACATATATACATTAAAATTTAAAATATAAACATATAT
>NC_051426.1:19530192-19537692 GCF_015228065.2 Penaeus monodon
TTGGGCAAGGAACTTCACCTCGATTGCCTATTTAGCCACTAGGTGCGCAAGCCAGCCCAAGTCAGTGCTGGTCCCAAACCCGGATAAGTAGAGAGAATGATTACCTAAAAGGTAACACCGGCACTCTCCGTGGAAAGGAACTGGGAACCCTACCACGTACTAACTCCAAGATCATCGCAAAATGAAAACTACAGTTAAGTATCATCAAGAAAACAAATGTATGTATGTATGCATATGCATGTGTATCTGTGTGTGGTGTATATATATATATATATATATATATATTATATATATATATATATATATATATATTATATATATATATATTATGGTCTTTCTGCATAGGTACAGACATCTCCAAATGCTCTTGATCGAGTTCATGGCTCCTGCTGCCAGACAATCTGTCTACTGACTTCTTGGTCTGACAGTCCAGAGATATGGACTACGCTACCAAGGTATGCAAAGCTCTCTGTGACCTCAATGTCCTCACCAAGCATGACCTAGCATGGTTCTGATTTCCCCTAACAGGCCCGAAAGTCCTGAATCTTGGTCTTGGTCCAGGAGACCTCTAGGCCCAAGGGCTTTACCTCATTGCTAAATGCATCAAAAATTGCCACCAGTGATTCCAGAGACTTGAATACGATAGCAACATTAAGTCAAGGTCCGAGACCTTCATATTTCCCAGTGTTACTCTACACTGTCTTTGGATAGTAGCTCTGCCATTATCCAGTCCATGCTGGTGTTGAAAAGTGTTGGTGCAAGGACACAGACTTGCCTCACCCCTGAATAAACAGGGGAAAAGTTTGACAGGCCCCCACAACACTTTACAGAATTTTCAATACCGGTATCAATCATCAATAACGGTATGCTCATGTTTGAGCAGCCGTGGACCTCTCCACCTTCCTTCGCCACTAAACTCGATCTTACGCTTTTCTTTCCACTTGTACCATCGACAGCCCGCAAATATCTTTGATATTGTCGCTCAGTCTTGTCTTCGGTTGCCTCTTCCTCTGTTTCCTATCACCATCCCTGTCAGCAAGTTTTTCTCAATACTTTACTTCTCATTACATGACCAATAAATTTAATTTCCTCCTGTTCAAGATGTCCAACAGCCGGTCTTTACAATTTTTCTCAGAACTTCATCATTCGTCTTCTTCTCTGTCCAGCTAATACGCAGTACTCGTCTGTAACACCACATTTCAAAACTATTGATCTTTTTCTTGTCTATCTACTTCAGCACCCAACACTCAGAACCATATGATGCAATTGGGAAAACTAGTGAGTTCAATAACCTCAGCTTTGTCCGTAAGGTAATGCTTCGGTCTTTCCAGATGTTATTGAGAGCAATTGTGGCATTTTTGGCAATGGTAATTCTTCTTTTTATCTCCGGTGAATCATCATATGTATTAGTTAAAACAGCTCCAAGATAAGTGAACTCTTTCACATTTTCCACAATCATTCCATTGATTGTAACATGTTCATCATTGTTCATTGCCGGTTATCTTTGAATCTTCATGATCTTAGTTTTCTTGGCATTAAGAAACAAGCCAGCCTTTTCGCTTGCTTCTCTAACTTTATCTAGTAGTTGTTGTAGTTCAGTGATACTGCTGGCAATCAAAACTATATCATCGGCGTACCTCAGATTTGATATTTTGTATCCTCCAACATCTACAGTACCTTCAAAATTCTCTAGAGCACCTCTCATAATTGTTTCAGAATATATATTAAAGAGGTGCGGAGACAGAATGCAACCCTGTCGCACTCCTTGTTTGACTTCGAACCATTCTGTTAACCCATAAGTGGTTCTTACAGCTGCTTGTTGTTGGTCATACATGGCTTTTATTAGTTGGATGATTGTTTTGGAAACTTCATATCGTTCATGTTTTCCAGAGGATATCGTGATCAACAGTATCAAAGCTTTCACATAATCGATGAAACACAGGTATAGGTCTTTTTGATGTTCTCTGTTTTTCTCTATGATCAATTTTAAATTTAGAATCTGGTTTCTGGTACCTTTTCCAGGGCGAAAACCTGCTTGTTCATCTGCAATTTCCTCTCTTAACTTCAACCTCATTCTTTCAGCAATAATTTTCAACAAAAGTTTGCTGCTGTGACTTATTAATGCAATTGTCCTATTATTGTTGCATTGGAGTGCGTCACCTTTTTTAGGTATGGGAGTAAAGATTGATTTTACCCAGTCTTCTGGCCATTTTCTTTCATTCCATATTTTTGTACAGAGTTTGTAGAAGTATTCAACACTTTCGCCAGCATTCTTAATTAGTTCTGCTGTTATTTCATCTATTCCGGGGCTCTTGTTATTCTTTACTTCTTTTATGGCTTTTATAACTTCGTCTAGCAGTGGCGGTGGTTCATCTTCGTTGTCATTGAGTGTAATTAATGTTGTTGTTAGATCTTTATTCTTTTTGTATAGGTTGGAACAATATTGATTCCATCTATCTTTGACTTCTTTTCCATCACATAAAACAAGTCCATCTTCAGTTTTGATAGTGTCCATTGTAGGTTTAAATTTTCGTGTGATGTTTCGTACTCCTTGGTAGAGTTCTTTAGTTGTCTTATTGATAGAACAGTTTTCAATTCTCTGGAATGTTCATTTAAATATTTTTCCTTATCTTGTCGCAATAATCTTTGAATTTTTGTATTTCGTTTTTTGTAAATTGGATTATTGCTATTAGGCCAAAAATCCGCCTTCTTGAGGTCGATGTAGGTTGCATGCAACCCACAACTAAACTCAACGGCGTTCCACAATTACTCAAAATGCTAGGAAACAGTCTATTGTGGACTTGGCAGGAGTGAATCCAGACTGGTCTGATCCCTGGTGCCTTAGCAGGTGGTCGTGATCCATTTCAGAAGAATGTGGGCTCAGTATGCCTGGCATACTGAGCAGTGTAGTTGCTACAGTCCCAACGATCCCCTTTCCATTCTAGAGAGGGATGACTATGCCCCTCAACAGGTCAGGGGGAAATGGAACCAGACTGCCAGATGGCAAGCCCTGAGCTATAGATTCACCCCAGCCTTTAGCAGTTCACCAGGGATATCACATAGTGCTGCGGCTTTTTCACTCTTCAGCTTGGAAATCGCCATCTTAACCTGAGTCGGGTAGGAGGTTCCTCGCTGGTGGGTGGGTCTGGCTCAGGTATTGTAATACCATTTGCATCCAAACCAACTGTTGGAGGGTCTACCTGGTACAACTGCTCAAAAAACTCGTTCACGAACCCCAACATGATCTGAGATGATCTGTCCATTCAATGAGCAGACTGCAGTAATCTGTGAGGAGGGCTTAGAGTTTTGGTTTTCTCAGGGTTTGGTAGGCAGGGTAAAGGTCATTTACCAAGAAATGGCCTTCAACCTCCTCAGCAAGATTCCTGATGAACTGTTCCTTGTCCTTTTTCAGCAATGTCTGAGCCCTATGCACCTGATTGCCATTTAGCCAAGCCATGCGGCACACTTCAGTGGCCTCCAATGTCTCCAGGGAGATAAAATATTGCCTTGCCTTCGAGTGTTTTGTGCTTGAAGGACTCCCACACAGCAACTGGTCCATTAGGTTTTCAAGATATGTGAATCGATGAGAGACTGCTGTGGCGAACCAACGGTCACACTCCTCCCTCAATCTGTCCAAGTGAAATACCCTAGAGTGGCCACTGGAGGGACAATGAGTTTTGAAGTGGACCCGCAGGGTAGCCACTATCAGCCTATGATCAGTGCCACAGAACTTGGCACTCAGGTAAACCCTGCAATTCTGAAGGATCCTCCATCGAGTGCTGACAAGGATGTGATCGATCTTCTTGGCCACAATACCCATATTGCTATACCATGTCCAGTGATGCGTGTTGTAGCACTGATACCAGGAGCCAGAAATCCTCAATATCTGGGACCTAGCAAAGTCCTGAGAGAAGGAGGCTGTTCTAGCTGCTTGGATTAGCTCCCAAGCCATGGGAGCCGACAGACATCTCGTAGCCAGCTTGATCACACCTGGATGATGCACTGTTGCCCAAAACAAGGCGAATGTCTCCCTGGGGACAGTTGTCTGCCATGATGTGAATTTGGCATAGAATTATCCTCCTGATGTTTGCAAACATCAGGAGGAGTGCACACAGCAATAAGAGACATAAAGCCAAAAGCATACTTAAGTCACACTTCCATAATACATTCATCAACCGGTGTTACCTCAACTACCGAGGGTTGAAGTTGGCTGGAGATGGCTATGGCTACTTCCTGGAGATGATGACCATCGTCACTGCCTGACCAGTATTGGTGTACCATGGGGATTACCCAGATAGCTCGCCTGAGGTTAAGCCTTGCGCAGTCACTCCAGGTGGATGCCACCTCTGCCACCCCCACCAACACTGTTCCAAATAAAGGGAGTCGGCAGGCTGTGGAGCCCAACATACTCCTGTGGGGTTCCCTTGGGCTTTGCCCCACAGGCCTCATATTGGGTTGGTGCCTGCCAGGGTGCAGGTGGGACAAGTCCCTCTCATCCCTTCCTGCACCCCAACATTTGCCCTCTCAATGGGACCCACAGCCCGCCTCACTTCCTGGGTCGGAGGGACAGCATCCCTCCCCCAAGTTATCTGGAGGGAGGAGGGCTGGCAATGCCGACCTCCCCTAAGCCGCCCATTAACCCCAGGGTGGATGAGGGGCAGGACTTGCTATAGAGCCAGGGCATGTTCACACACTGGTGGGCCATGGCTCTGTACCTCTGGGGCCTCCTGCTGCATCGAGATCCCCCACAGTTTATCCCACATTCCATGGGTGGCCACAAGGAGGCACTGCAGAAAGTATCAATGACAGAGAGGCTGTGCACTGGCCAGGGAGACATATGCAGAGTTGCTCCCTTTTTCGCATATAGCCAGCGGCAGCAGCTGCAAGCATAGAAGACATGCAAGCACTTAGCCCCATGTGGTTACCACACGATTGCTTCACATCCCTTGAGCAAGAAGCACCCATCCATGTGTGTGTGTGTGTGTGTTGTGTGTGTGTGTGTGTGTGTGTGTGTGTGTGTGTGTGTGTGTGTGTGTGCATGAATACATATATACATGTATATATACCATAAATACATATATACCCACACATATATATGTATATATATTCATATATACATACATACATATATATGCATATATATTAAAAAATATGTACATATATATGCATATATATATACACATACCTATATATGTATACACACATATATCCATATATATACATATATATGCATATACACACGCACACACACACACACACACACACATATATATATGTATATATATGCTTATATATACACATATATATAAATATACATATGTATGTATGTATATGTGTGTATATATACATTTATATAGATATATATGTAAATATATATCTATATAAATATAAATTTGCCAGTCCTACTCCCCCCAGATATAACTCACCAGAAGTGAAGCAATTGGAATTGCTGGGTAAGGCTTAGTGCCCCTCTCACCCAGCAAATGAGGCAGGCTGTGGGTCCCATTGAGAGGGCGACTGTTGGGGTGCAGAATGGGAACAGGAGTTACTCATCTTGCCTGCTCCCTGACAGCCGCCTACCCATTGTGAAGTCTGGCACCCCACTTTATATGTGGCAACATCAGCAGGGGTGACAGAGGTGGTTTCGAAGCTTAACCTCAGGAGCTTGGAACATCCAATCATGCTATCAGGGGAAGTGAAGTGGTGTGAGTTAAAATGACTGATCTCTTGGAGAAGACCTGACAGTGGTACGACCTTGTACTGGTCAGGCTGTAGCGATGGTCACCTTCTCCAGTTGACTTCAGCCATCAGTAGTTTTGGTAACACCAGTTGACAAGCACATTATGGCATTGAGACTGAAGCATGCTTTTGGCTTTGTCTCTTATTGCTGTTTTATGCCAAACTCGCATCTCTGGCAGACAAATGTTCCTGGCAAGACATGCACATCATACTGGGTGACTTCAGTGCGGTATCCAGCTGCATTCAGCAATGAGGCAAAACCCTTGGTCTTAGAGGTATCCTGGACCAAGACCAAGATCCATGATTCAAGGGTCTGTTAGGGGGACACTGTTCAGTCGATACATGCTTGTATTGAAGTTTCATAGAGTTTTACATACCTTGGTAGTGTAGTCCATTGTCTCTGGGACAACCTAATAGGTCATGGCTTGGGCAGCTTGACCAGACCTGTCGTGACGAGCTAGAGATGGGCCAAGGGCCTGCCTAGAGACTCGCCATGGAGACACCCGTGGCTGGAAGCGAAGGGTGGATGCGACGATGCGCCCCGATGATATATAGATATATATAGATATATAGGCATGTATATTATTTATACATGCACATATATGCAGGTATATATATACATATATATATATATAATTATATATATATATTATATATATATATATATATATATATTATATATATATATATATATATTCACATGTATATATTTATACATACATATATATATGTTATACATATTGTATATACTTATACATATATTTCCATTTATACATATATATTTCCATTATACACATACGTATATTTATATTTATACACACACACACACACACACACACCACACCACACACACACACACACATACATATATATATATATATATATATATATATATATATATATATATATATATATATGTATATATATATATATATGTATATTATATATATATATATATATATATATATATATTTATATATATATATATATATATATACATATACAGCCACAGTGATGAAGAAATAGAGAGCTTCTATGAAGATGTTCATTTAGCCAGCGAGAGAGTAAAATCCCATTTCACAATAAAAATGGGAGATTTTAATGCAAAAATAGGTAAAAAGACAGTAGGAGAAACTGCAATAGGGAATCACGGAATAGGTACTAGGAATGAGAGGGGACAGATGCTAGTTGATTTTGTGGAGGCTCGATCACTCAAAATCATGAATACATTCTTCGAAAAAGACTAGAGCGGAGTGGACTTGGAAGTCGCCATCTGACATCAAAAACGAATTGACTTCATAATTTCAAATAGCGCGATATAGTAAAAAATGTGCAAGTTATTAATAAAGTAAATGTTGGCAGCGACCATAGAATGGTCAGAGGCCAAATTAAATTACACCTCAGGAGGGAAAGGTGTAAACTCATAAGAAAACCGCAGCCAAATTTAGCTAACTTGAAGACCAGAGCGACAGATTTTAAACCCTTTAACATCCAAAACAGATATTCACTTCTTACCGACGAAGATCTCAACATTGACCAATCAACAACAGTTCAATGACATATAAAATCTGCACTAGAAGTAGGCGGTAAGAACGTCAGCAAAGCTCCAGCAAGTTCTCATAGAGAACTAAAGAGCTTATGCAAAAACGTAGGATCTGAAAATATCGTCAATCAGGGACAAGATAGAATTAGCCGAACTAACAAAGACTATAAATAAAAAGAAAAGGGAAGATGTACGGAATTAAATACTCAAATAATAAA
>NC_051426.1:19570192-19572692 GCF_015228065.2 Penaeus monodon
GAACGTGCAGCTGCAGAGACACGAATAAAACGAGAAATAGTTGCGTTAATGTCCTTTCATATACACTCGCTCAAGGACAGCCACTCGAGGACGATGTTGACGTGATGTGGAAAAAATCGACGCTCAGATTATGACCAAAAAATAGAATGGATCGAGAAGGTAATTAGAGAAGGCCATTGCTGCTTAGAGAGGGAGGAAGGAAGAGAGAGAGAAGAAGAAGAAGAAGAAGAAGAAGAAGAAGAAGAAGAAGAAGAGAGGGAGAGGGACAGAGAGATAGAGAGAGCAGAGAGAGAGAGAGAGAGAGAGAAGAGAGACAGATAGAGAGAGAGGGGGGTGGAGAGAAAGAGAGAGAGAGAGAGGGGGGGGGGACAGATATAGAGAGAGGGGGGGATGGAGAGAAAGAAAGAAAGAAAGAGAGAGAGAGAGAGAGAGGAGAGAGAGAGGAGAGAGAGAGAGAGAGAGAGAGAGGTAGAGATGAGAGGAGAGAGAGGAGTGAGTGAGTGAGTGAGGAAGGGAGGGAGAGGGACAGAGAGAGAGGGGTTCATGACGTCTCCCCCTACTCCCCCTTGACTTCCCACGGTACACAGCATCAACTGGTTATCGTTGTGCCAACTATGACCTGCGCACAGAACGGAACGACAATAACAAAGTGCCCCCAGAGCAAGCAATTCCGACCCTTATCGCCATCACTTTATAACTATATGTAAACTTATATCATGATTATTATAAAAATGTTTAGAAAATCCTTATTCTGAATCACTATGGTTGTAATCATTATTACTGACTATGCTGTAGTTATCAAATGTTCACAATTTAATTGTAGTGTCATATCGAGTATCCCCGTCCAAACATGTGACCACAGGAACCTACGACTGCCATAAAATAGAGAGTCTGCACTGACTCTCCTACTAATGATTAATGTTTTCCATTTTCTTATGTTTAGTGATATTTTTCAAACTATATCGTACAAAAACAACTTGTAATCACCTAAAAAGCTCAATGCCGAGGCCACTGGGACAACACCTCAAGCTCAAACAGACTACTCACCCTCAAGGGCATGGCACGACACTCCTGCCAGGACGTCTTTGCCAGGCTTGTCCTCTATAATCTAGCTACCATACTCCCGTGTTAACAAAGTCTAGAAACTGCGACAACTTTAACTACAACACTCTCCAGAATCAAGGCAGCAGTACAATCCAAGTGTGGACATGTGTCCTCCCCACATTATTACAATAGTGATAGTGCATTGGGATAACACACCACACAAAACCCTCCGAAGACAAATTATCAACTCCTGCAAGCGAGAGATGCCTTCGTCGACTTCTGTCACTCCAAGGCTTAATCTCACTATACATCTGTGGACTTCCGACATCAAGCATGGAGCCAGTCTTCCCTGCCGAGCTGACATCGCTCCTTTCTCAGTGCACAGTACTTCAACACCTGTTGCAGTCTTCATCACTTGCTGCAGTCGCCTGACATGTGCAATATCAATCAACACTACCTGAGTTCCTTTATCCTTGCTGTTCTCATTTGTTTAGGAAATCCCCTGTGAAGTTAAGTGTCTGATTTCCTCTCGCTCTCGTAATCACCTATGTTCCTCCCCTCATAGAAAACGAGATCTCCCCCCAGCTGGTATCTATCTCCCACTCACTCTGCACTTTGCCTCCCCTCACTCATGCCCTACGGTTTGCCTAACCTTCCTCTATTAGGTACTCTAATTTCTCTGTAGTTCTGTCAACCTATGAGTACTAAATTTGTTTTCTTGTTAATCATGATGATTTATGAATCTACACGATGCTATATTCCAGTTCATTCATTATGAAGTATTTCACAGCAAAATCTTTCCTATGTTTGTTTGCATGTTTTCAATATTTATCTTCATAGGAGAAATCATTCCTGTATCATAGCATGCAACTTCTCTTAATTAATTTCCCATCAATCCTGCATTTTCGCATGCAACTACTTTCATTTCCTTGAAGGAAATATATACTATGATGTAGTTACTTACATTTTCATAGGAATATCTGTTGCCCTGTCCTCTTGTACATGATTTCTATATATTTTCGTGGAGAATCATTCCTGTATTTTGCATGTCTCTGTAAACTCATAATTTCTTCGAAACTTTAACCTACAATCTCGATTGTCCATTACTGTCTTCTATCTCTCAGGTGAATGTTGCAATTAACACTCTATTCCGAATCCCTGACATGTTGCTTCCAGTCTCTTCCTATTTGTTTTGAGTTCGTGTTGATATTGTAGCTCTCTGAGATATGGCAATATGTCTTCTGTCGTCAAGATATAGTACTGTCGTTCCCGTTTGTTGTCCTCAGAGCTAGACGCCCCATGCTGAAGCCCACTGCCGACCTCGACTCTCTGATCACCACGTCACTGTCCTCGCCGCCGATCCCTGGCGCGCCGTCTCGCTCGTCCCGTTAGCGAGCCCATTTCACGGACGTCCTCCCTGCCGCATCACCTGCCGACAAGCTTCTGTTCTCTACTG
>NC_051426.1:19577692-19580192 GCF_015228065.2 Penaeus monodon
AATAACTTGAAAGCAGCCGCCGCACCTCAATGCTGATCGGCCAAAGACATCGATCTTACGCGCACTCGCCTTCTTTGTCGGTGGTAAGACATGGTATTCTACTGTTCTTGGCATTGAAAAAAAAACATATATATATATATATATATATATATATATATATATATATATATATATATATATATATATATATATATATGTATATGTATATATATATATATATATATATATACATATATATATATATATATATATATATATATATATAAATATATATATATATATATATATATATATATATATATATATATATATATATGAATGAGAAAACCTCTTATTTGCTCCTTCATCGCGGTGCCTGATATGTGATTTAAAATACACACTATAGTTAGGCCGAGTATATTTATAACACTTCACATGCGCTGTTTCTGAAAACGTCGCTGTATAGATCACTCGTGTGAAAAGTTTTAATTTAGATCTTTGAATCGCAGAAACTTAATGGGATTCCTTCCTTCATTCATTCATTCATTCATTCCTTGGAAGCAGAGCATTACGTATTATGAATAAATACTCAGTGCGTCTGTATATGATTATAGTTACGTATCGTAATTATACATGATCACCGCTATCCTTTTATTTTCACTGTTATTATAATGATTATCAGCAGTATTATCATTATCATTAATATTACCCCAAAGGTTATAATAGGAGCAATTGACAGTAGTGTTTTAAGAACAAAAACGATGCTAGTACACCCGGTGATAATAATGACGGTAATTATCCTTACTATTATTAACTTCATGATTATTGTTAATATTATTATTACTATTGTTGTTGTTATCATGATAGAATTATCATCTTTATTATCATATTCATTATTATTATTATTATTAATGTCATTAGTAAAATAATTCATTATTCATTATTACTATCATTATTAGTAGTAGTATTACTTCTAATGTTATTATCATTATTATTATTATTATTATTATTATTATTGTTGTTATTATTATTATTATTATTATTATCATTATTATTATTATCATTATTATTATCATTAAGGTAATTATCATGATTGTCATATTCATACTCATAATGACATCACTAATATTATGTTTATTTTTGTTAATAAACTGACATCTATCGTCATGAAATCGTCAGCAATGTAATTCTTACATTGCTACGCTCTTAAAAGTCTAACTGGTTGCAGTGCCTGTTAAAGTAAAGAAGTACTGCAGAAAAAAATATATAAATGAATAAATCAAATGCTGAAATTATTCTTTCTCTACATCTCATACGATCATGTATTTTCGCTTTCAGCACCGAAATGCTTCACAACTTCCGCGCACTCACACTGCTAGTCTTTTCATGCTTGCGGCCTCAGCGGCACGCCGTCCGGGTAATTAGAGAGGCGCCGCCTCATCTGTTTTCTTCGAGTCACGCTCGGGAAGATTTCAACGATACTTGTTTAGATATGCATATATATATATATATATATATATATATATATATATATATATATATATATATATATATATATATATATATATGTGTGTGTGTGTGTGTGTGTGTGTGTGTGTGTGTGTGTGTGTGTAAATATATATATACATAATATATATATATATATATATATATATATATATATATATATATATGTATGTTTTGGCTATATTTGTTTGTACGAGTTGCCCTAGATTTATATAATTAACCACTACTTCTAGCGCTTCGCCTTTTACATGTATCTGTTCGAACTGAACTCTGCTGTTGAACGTGATATTAGCCTTTTTCTTGTTCATCCTAAATCCGACTTTCAGACTTTCTCTATTCAGATCGTTTATTAGTTGCTGCATTTCATTTGCAAATTTACTGAAGAGAACAATATCATCTACAAATTTTAAGATTGTTTAGGATTTAGAATAGTATTCCCCTGTCTAACACCTTTTTCAGGTGGTATTGTATCGGTTTCCGTGCGGAGCTTGATGGCTGCTATCCCATCCTCGTATATATCTTCCAACATTTTACAATATATCTCCTCTACTCCCTGTCTTCGAAAATCTTCTAGTACTGCTGGCATTTTCGTAATCGATGAATGCCAAACACAGGGGTTTCCTATAGTCGTTTATTTTTTTCTCTTATTTGGGCGAGTTTGTGGATGTGGTCTGTTGTTGTTGCGAGTTGTGATGACTTTTGTGAACAGTTTGTAAGGAACTGAGAGGAGGCTTATGGGTCGGTAATTTACATACGTATATAATATATATATATATATATATATATATATAATATATATATATATATATATATATATATATATATATATATGTATATACATATGTGTGTATACACACATATACATATATATACGTGTGTGTGTGCGTATATATATATACATATATGTATACACACATACATATATATACGTATATATATACACACACACAAACACACACACACACACACACACACACACACACACACATATATATATATATATATATATATATAT
>NC_051426.1:19592692-19597692 GCF_015228065.2 Penaeus monodon
CAAATAGGTCATCTTACAGGTACACCCTATGCTCATAACTGAGGGCTTCCTTAAAGCTTGCTTTGTTAAGCCGTGATTCCCACATTCCCCTATTACTAGACCTGATGAGGCCTTTGCTTCTCATCCATCGGAGAAAGCTGAAATATTTTCCAGTTTCTTTTCAAGCAGAGTAATGGCGAGGTAGTTCTACCCCATAATTCTTTTCCCGCACCTAAAATAACAATTTGCAACTTATTGTTAAAACTAGATTCTTATGGTGGTACAGATCCTCAAGGCCTATTTCCCCTGTTTTTAAAGAACATTGCTAAATCATTATCACCAAAATTATAGTTCGTATTCTACTGATAAAGCTTTCTTCTCCCATTTGTTGGCGCTAATGTTACGCCAATCCCAAGCGGACCAGGTAACTCGCCAATTTCATACACACCTATTTTATCTAAAGTGTTTGAATGGTTGATTACCAAACGTCTCTCCACTTTCTTTAATGACCAGAAACTGCTACCAACTACGCCTTTTGGTTTTGGGTTTTAACTTGGTATCTGTGATGAGCTTTTGACTTTGGTGCGTCGTGTTCAGGCTTCACTGAACTTAGGGTGAGAGACAAAGCTTGTTTCCCTAGAATTTTCTTTGCCTTTGATGTAGTCAACCATAGAGCTCTCCTTTTAAACTCATGTCTGTAGGAATCAATGGCCCATTTTATAATATTTTATATGACTTTTTATTAGGCAACAACGTGTTTCTAATGATGGGTATTTTACTGTTTTTGATTATGTCAGGTCAGGAGTTCCCCAAGGCAGTGTTCTTGGGCCACTTATTTTGATCTTTTATACTAGTGATATGTGGCATGGGATTTTTTTCCAATCTCATGGCTTATGCTGATGACATTTCCTTATTTTACCGTATTCCTGAACCACGAAGTAGATCAGACGATACCACTCAGTTGAATATTTATTTAGAGCTGATCTCTTCTTGGTGCAAGCGTAGGGAAAGGAAATCAAATCCTGATAAAACCAAAAGCATATTTTTTTTGCTGTTCAAGAACCTACAATCCACCCCATCCTAATATTGTCACTGATGGTCAAGTCATCAGATCAGTAAAAACATTAAAATTGCTCGGTGTAAATATAGATTCTAAATTGACCTTTGAGGGTCACATCAGAGCATTCTCCTCTCTTATTTCCTAGAAGGCTGGAATATTGAAGAAATGTAGATCCATTTTCAATAACGATCTCAGACTCATTTAAAGCTTCTGGACCGTTCTTTTAACTTTATTAAGTTTCTGTTACCTAACCTTCTAATGGCTGGGATTCTGACTTTATTTGTTACCAATAAAGAGCATCGTCTCCATACTGCGCTGCCTGCTCGATGTGTGCCTGTTCGCCAAACACGTTGCGAGGGAACGCGAGCGCATTTCAGCCAACCTTTTCCTCAACCAACCACTTTTCCCGGACATTTAATCTTTCTATGACTAAAGCATGGAATTAACTTCCTAACGATATTGTCTTTGAAGTTGCTTAATAAATTTAAAATTAAAATGAACAAATTCCTATTCTAGTGCTATTTTTTTTTCTATTATCCTTCCTTTCCCCCTTTTTTCATATTCATGTTTGCTCATCATATATCAGTCTTTGATTTTCCCCTGCTACCTTTCGTGGATTCTCATAATAACAATAATAATAATAATAATAATTATTATTATTATTATTATTGTTATTATTATTTTCATTATTATTATTGTTATTGTTATTATTATTATTATTGTTATTATTATTAATATTGTTATTATTATTATTATTATTATTATTATTATTATTATTATTTTGTCGTGGTAATGCAGGTGTAAGAGGGACATACCAAAATTACCTTGGGGCCATGTACCATTTCCTTCTACTTTGTTTATTTTAGACAAAATCATAGTATATTTTTCTAGGGGAATCTCTGTCAGACCGCATATATACACGAGTACGTAAAGGAATAGACAAATTCTGAGAGGCATAGCGGTAGAACGACAATGAGAAAATAACAGAGAGGGATAAAACAGAAACAAAAAATACAAAGGGGGAATAAGAGGAGAAAATGTAAAAGGGAAAAGGTACAATAAAAAAACAATAGAAAAAAAGACATGAACACCGAGAGAGAAAAGAGAGAAAGAAACTGAAGTTTGAAAGAAGTCACCGTAGAGAGTACTCAGGGCTGACTAGTATTCTCGCCAACAAAATCATGCCGGACAAGCACACATTCCATCGATTAGCTAGAACCAGCACGGTCACCAGCACATCTAAAGCCTTCAACCGGCACAATCATGAGACAAAAAACAGAGAACTACTCAACGACACACATGCACCCACACGCACACACACACACACACACAAAACTCACACACACACACACACACACACACACACACACACACACACTGTAAATGGCTATCACCCTTAGTACAATGGTAAACAGAGTTGACACACACAATATAGGAACACAACGAGACATGTCTATTTATAGGGGTAATATCGGTATGCGGGTCAGGTCAGCTTGCCCGGAGGGAAGGGCAAAGCCGGCCTTACCGTGTCGGGTGCTTGTCATGAACTCTCTGAGGCCTAGGCCATCCTCGGTATAAGTATGACCGTTCCAGCTGGAGGAAGCATGGGGGGAGCGAGGTGAGGTCACCCATCCCGTCTGCTACACTGACTGCTACACTGTACATTGTTCGGTCACCTACTCACGCCTCGCTCCGAGGCGTCTTAGATTTGCCTCAAGGGTGACCTAACCTGGCTGGTCATTCTCGTTCTCGCGTGCATCTTCGTGGCTGCTCGTCCCTGTCGTCCCTCATCCTCCTGGTCCTCGGTGTAATCTGTCCGTCCTCAACGTCCACAGGTCCTCCTTGACTTCGGATTCGTCTAGACCTCCTCGTAGTCCTCGTCCAGGCCTAACTCGGCGGCGACCTCATCCACATGTCCTCACATATCTTGTCCAGGTCCTTCTCGCGTCCACACGTCCTCGTAATCTTCATCTGGATCTACGGCGTCGGGGCAGGGGTGGCATCTCAGGGCGGCTGATACTGCACTACGAGCTCCTGGAGTTGACCGGATCTGCGGCCGTCCGCCAGGCGTCGCCCATGTACGGCATCCTGGGGCAACTGGTATCTGCGGCAAGTTGCTGGTGCTTCACTGGATCTACGGGGTCGGCAGGCACCGCCCGTCCACTACATTTTGGGGACAGCTTAACACCTGCTCTCACGAAAATCTTGGTCCGCGGGCCTATGGCGATCTTCGATGACATCCTTCCCACGGCATCCTAAGGTGACCAGTTTCTGCAGCAGGATCCTCCTTTGGTGCCGTGTCGGATAGCGTCGGTCCGACTGCAATAAATAGTTGGGGAACCAGATCATACACGTAAGGGCCAGACAGTAAGAGAAAAAGAAAGGCAACAGAGTAGAGGGGTGTTAAGTACCACTAGCCGGTTATTTGTAAAATATTGCAATTTTTAATGTTAGTTTTTAAATTATTTTCATTTTTTTTTTCATTTTGGGTTTTATTTCACAAAGATAAAAAAAAAGATAAAGAGGGAGACATCAGTATCGATCCGCATGGATCTGGCTTGGGACTACCAACCATCTCTGATAGATATAAAACGTAGATAAGGGAAACGACAACGGCAATCAACAAGGATTTACTTGAACCACTGTCGCCCACACAGAGAAGAAATAACTAAGATAGCAACCAACCCTATTAATGAAAAGGTTTCAGTGTCTTTTGTCCTGCGTGGATGAGTGAGGTGAGTGTGTTTGTGTATGCATGTGTGAGTGACATCTAGCGTGAATGAGAGTGAAAGCAAGAGTGACCTCACAAACACGAATATTAATGTTCACTATAACAAAACTGAAGTAAATTAGCAATGCTAGCTATATAAAATTATTTGAACTACCACATTGAATTCAACATATAATGATATGCGACAGAATGTATGCATGAATGAATGGTGACGTGAAAAAAATATTCGCCTTTTTTTTAGCAAGCAAATCTTCTCGGGGTCAGAAAATCTGAACTGCCGAGGTACATGTCTAGCTATACATGTAAGACTTCATCTACGCGGGGATCTTATACCCAAAATGCTGTACATTGACTGAAGTGACTCGTACCAGGAAAATCTATAAATAACCTACTCTTTTCTGCGTATTGGTGATGGGCGCTCGCGAAAAATTTCCCCAAGGATATTTAAATTATCACGAATCACACAAACGCCTGGGATATACCCAAAACATGCAAGCGACTTCAAGAAGGTGAGAGAGGTGTGATTAATAAGCGAATAGTGATTCTAGCTTAAACCCTAGTCCTACATTAATTAACGGACGTAACTGCGGGTCACACCGACTCACAGTTGCCAATCAAACGATTAACCTTTCGAACGTCGGAGCGCAGATCTATTAGTCGTTTATGCAACCCCGGGGCAATATCGGGCAATCCTGTGTACTATGATATGGGGGAAGATCCTACGCTATATTCAAAATAATGAATTTTTATGAAATTGCGTTAAGCTTAGATAGAACGTGTCACCAAAAGTAATGTAACAATGTTCAAGTTAATCCCCCAGGTTTGACCGGAAAGGAAAAGGTGAGGTCAGGTCAAGACCACAACCGACCGACCACAAGCAAAAGAGAAAGCGCGGTCAGGTCAGGGCGAGGGGAGGAACGTGATAAAATGAAATGATATTCGTGATAAGATAAAATCATGAACGCATTGCAGATGAAACAACATAAATCTCTAAAAACGAGAGAAATTAATTAACTACTTAATTAATGACAGATATTCATGTTTGTTGACCACATGCTCAATCACACGGAAATGCGATCTGAGGTCAAAGAATAGTGTGAGAAGTGCCATTTGCTGTCATAGCACTTTTTACCCAACAACAAAAAAAAAACAATGGCTTAACACATTTATGGGAGAAGAAGGAAAAGAAATAAGAAAAGGGGCCCATTACGTGTACTTACGTGTTTTTTT
>NC_051426.1:19606941-19612155 GCF_015228065.2 Penaeus monodon
TAGTTCTTCTGTTATTTCATCCATTCCCGGTCTCCTGTCATTCTTCAACTCCTTCATGGCCCCTGCTGACGAAGCAATTAAAGCGAAAAGGCCTTCGGCATATTCGTGTGTTTTCTTGTACTTCCCTTCGTTGTTCTACTCGCAATATATATATATATATATATATATATATATATATATATATATATATATATATATATATATATATATATATATATGTACACACACACACACACACATACACACACACACACACAAACACACACACAGACACACACATATATATGTATATATATGTGTGTGTGTGTGTGTCTTTCTCTCTAGATGGATACACACACACATATATATAAATGTGTGTGTGTGTGTGTGTGTGTGTGTATCCATCTATCTATGTTTCTCTCTCTCTCTTTCACTTTGATATGATTAATATCAACTTGAGAAAAACAACAACTAAAAATGGACATATTTACATATATATTTAATATCGTTGTTTCTATGTTTATTATTGTAATTGTTATTATTTTTCTTTTTGTCATTATCATTGTTTTATTTACTTTTATTTTCTTGTTGTAATTCTACATTGGTAGATTACTATTATTATTATCGTTATTTTTATTACCTTTATTGTTTACTACATTATGATTTAGCAATGATTATTATCACTATAATAATAAGAATAAGTGTGATATAAATAATAATAATATTTTAATATAATAATAATAATAATAATAAGAATGCTAGGCAATAATATCATCAAGACTACTATAATAATAACAATATGATGATAATAACATGATATTCATCAATAAGAATGATAATGACAAGAACGATACTGATAGGAATAATAATATGACAGAAGACCAGGCACACCCGACGCAAAAAATAAAAAAAATACAATAAATCCGAGTGCCACAACAATCTATTGCAATAAAAATCAACACACACACCACACACTAAGGAACACACACACAAACACACACACACGACACATATATAGATATATATATATATATATAACTATATATATATACATATATATATATATATTATAGTATGGTGTGTGGTGTGTGTGCGGTCGCGCGTGCGCGGCGTGTGTGTGGTATTTTATTCATATATACAACTGCATTTACCTGTTTGCATATATTTATGCAAGCAACATATACATAAATATCATACCTATGTATAAGCACACACACACACCATATGTATATATAATAGCATATATATATATTTATATATAATATATAATAGTGTATATATATGTGCATATATAATATATATATATAGGGTATCGATATAAGCTATATCTGATATCATATCTATATTATCATATATATATATATATATATTAGATATTATATATATATATATATTGTTAGCGGGTCGGGGACGGGCCGACCGCCATCGTCTCTCTCCACCACACAAGGCAGGCTAGGCAGACGGCGTGCTATTCACAGTAGGTCGTGAACCTGAACAGCTCCAGAGGCACCGAGGGCAGCCACAGCGTCCCGGAACACCACGGAGGAAATCGCCAAATGGCCAGGGGCAGGGCACGAAATAAGCACACAATGCATCTTTCCTTTATTTAGGCCATTTTTACCCGTACACTTTTCTATAGGCACAATATCAGGGGGAAACCAGGCATGTCCACACTGGACGGCCCGATACAGCTTATTAACAGGGGCAACTAACGTGTATATGCAGGTCACCAAGCACCACGAGGTCTTCACTAGGAGCAGCACCCAACTCCTCTGCTTGCGCTTGTTTGTTCGCTTTCCGCTCACAGCCATCTCGTCATGTATTTGCCCAGGTCGCGTTCTTCATGTATAAGAACACATTGCCCAGGTCATCCTTTTCATGTTACCACATGTTTCGCACAGAGACAGCAGCCCACTGGCGTAGTCAGCTATCCACCCCTTATCAAGCAGACGACCCTTCTGCTCTGACATACCTAAACCTTAAAAGCAACTACATAAATTTAAATAAAATTAGTTCCGCAGGAACAAACGAATTCTTTCAAAGCAAAAATAACGCCTTAAACCGTAATTGAAATCATTTCTCATAAACACAAAATCTTTCATCTAGCGTGGCTTTCTTCGCTCTCGCTGGGGTCGCATCTGGAGGAGGTGTGGGTCGGCGGTAGATTGGGCATTGGCACCGCAGAGGGGTATCTCCTGGCCCACAGACCTGGCTCATGGTCACCATTGACCCCGTCTTTGGCATCGCCGCTCACCGTCCAAATGCTCGTCCTCATCTCGTCAGCGTCTGCCGCCACGATTCCTCATCGCCGCTACTGGGGGCTAACTTCATCTTCTTTTTCAACCAGGGCTTCATGGTAACGCCACAGCCGTCCACGTGGACACAGACGGGTTCCTCCGGGAGGTCAGGCAACGGCCCCGAACCAACCACATCCTTTGCTTTCCCCGACGACTCTTCTGGTGCTCCATTTCCTCACAGTGCCCAGCTTTTGCACCACTGCACCTTCTGGGCCTTAGAGTTAGGCTCCAACACGTATAACCCCTCCCCTGGTCCACAGGCTCCGCCCAACCGCTATGCCATCACCAGCTGCAGTTTTGAATGGCTCCCACGAGGCCCCTCTACTCCACGCAATCACTCTTGACGTCCCGACACCGGAGTTCTAGACTCTGTCCTGGGGCAGGTGCCAGTCGCTCAGCCGTACTACTCTGCACAGCCAACCTCTGGAAGCAGGGCACATCTTCACCGTTCACCCTCCCAGCTTCCGTCCAAGGTCCGACACAACGCCTTACTCGCGTCAGGTAAGTCAGGCCCAGCAAGCATGCTCGTCCGATCGGCCACATACACGGCAGCCGCTCACCGTGCTGTCCAGCCAATACGAGCCTCCACTGGCCCCTTGAGCTGCACACAAATTCCCCGTGACCACCACCAGTCTCTGTGGTGGCGTCTGGAAGCCGCATAGTGGCCCAGCATATCAGACCGCCCTAGGGTCTTTCTCTCATCACACACTCACACACACACACAATAATATGCATTATTGTTTGTTTGTGTGTGTTGTGTGTGTGTCCTTTCCTCTCTATTGGATACACACACACATATTATAATAAATGTGTGTGTGTGTGTGTGTTGTGTGTATGTTTGCGTGCGTGTGTGGTGTGTGTGTATGTGTGTGTGTGTGTGTATCCATCTATCTATGTTTTTTTTCTCTCTCTCATTCCTCTCTCTTCTCTCTCTAATCTCTCTCTCTTCTCCTCTCTCTCCTGACTCTCTCTCTCTCTCTCTCGGTCTCGTTCCTCTCTCCGTTCCTCTCTCTCTCTCTCTCTCTCTCTATATATATATATATATATATATATATAAGTATATATATATATATTATATATATATAGATTGAGAGAGAGAGAGAGAGAGAGAGAGAGAGAGAGAGAGAGAGAGCGAGAGAGAGAAGGAGAGAGTAGAGAGAGAGAGGCAGGAATGGAGAGAGAAAAACTATATATATGGATACACACCACACCACATACACCACACACACACACGCACGCAAACATACACACACACACACACACACACACATTTTATTAGTTGTGTGTATCCATCTAGAGAGAAAGACAAACACCCACACATCACACACACTCTATATGCATATATATGTGTGTGTGTGTGCGGTGTGTGGAGAAGAAGACCCTAGTGCGGTCCTGATATGTTGGCCACTATGCGACTCCAGACGGCACCACAGAGACTGTGTGGTGTCCGGGGCTTGTTGTTCAGCTCAAAAGTGGCCAGTGGAGGCTCCGTATTGGCGTGGACCAGCACGGTGCAGCGGCTGCCCTGTATGTCCGAATCTGGACGCGCACTGCTTTGCTGGGCCTGACTACCTGACGCAGAGTAATGCGTCTGTCCGACTGGGACGGAAGCTGGTGCGGGTGGCACGGTGAGAGTGCCTTGCTTCAAGAGGTTGGCTGTGCAGAGTAGTTACGGCTGAGCGACTGGCCCTTGCCCCCAGACAGAGTCTAGATCGGTGTGGCTGTCAAGAGTGGCGTGGGTAGAGCCTCGTGGGCCCATTCAAAACCTCAGCTGCTGATGCATAGCGTTGTGCGGAGCCTTGTTGACCAGGGGAGGGTTGTTACAGTGTTGGTCTACTTCTAAGGGCCCATACGGTGCCAGCTGGTGCAAGTCTGGCCTTGTGAGGAAATGGAGCATCCAGAAGAGTCGTCGGTGAGCAAGGAGTTGGCGTTGGGGGTGGGGCCGTTGCCTGACATCCTCGAGGACCCGTCTGTTGTCCCCTGACTGCTGTGGGCGTTTTAACCATGGAAGCCATGGTGAAAAAGAAGATGAAGTTAGCCCATTACGGCGATGAGGACGTGCAGACGCTGACCGAGATGAGGACGCATTTGGCCGGTGAGGCGATTGCAACGACGTCTGGTGACCATGAGCCGGTCTTGGGGCATGAGATACCCTCTGGGTGCCACTTGCCATCTACCGCGCCCACCCCTTACTCCGAGCGCCCACGAGAAAGCGAAGAAAGCACGCGTGGATGAAAGATTTTTTGTGTTTTCTGAGAACTGGTTTTTCATTACGGTTATTTTGTTTGTTTGAAAGAATTTTGTTTGTTTTCCTGAGGACTAATTTTTTTTAAATTTTCTGTAGTTTTGTTTCAGGTTAGGTATGTCCAGCAGACTGGTCGTTCTGCTTATAGGGTGGATAGTGCTACGCCAGTGGTCTTTGTCTCTGTGCGAAACATGTGTTAACAATGAAAAGGATGACCTGGCTGTGTTAACATGAGGGACCTGGGCAAACTGACGCAGCTGCTGTGAGCGGAGGAACAGCGAAGAGAGGCAGTTGGGTGCTGCTCCTGTGAATACCTCGTGTGTGCCTTTTGTGACCTGATATATCACTTATTTTGCCTGTTATAAGCTGTATCGGGCATGTGACATGCTGGTTTACCCCTGTATTGTGCCTATAAAAAGTGTACGGGTGAAATAACTTGTGTAAATAAAGAAGATTCATTTTGTGTTTTATTTCGTGCCCTGCCTCGCCATTTGGCGTTTCCTCTCGTGGTGTTCGGGACACGCTGTGGTGCTCGGGGCCTCTTGGAGCGGTTCAGTGTTTGTCACGACCCTGTGATAGCACTCCGTCTGCCTAGCCTGCCTTGTGTTGTGTGACAGAGAGACGTGCTGTCGGCGTAACAATACTATATATATAATATATATATATATATATATATATATATTTATTATATAT
>NC_051426.1:19614755-19622255 GCF_015228065.2 Penaeus monodon
GCGACCGAGTGCGTTAAGCGGGCGGGAGGTAGTTGTACAGGTATTATTATTCTTCGAAGCCACCTTTGGCAATTAGTGCTATCGCTGTGTATTCCAGGGTGTCCTCGCAAATAGGTCATCTTACAGGTACACCCTATGCTCATAACTGGAGGGCTTCCTTAAAGCTTGCTTTGTTAAGCCGTGATTCCCACATTCCCCTATTACTAGACCTGATGAGGCCTTTGCTTCTCATCCATCGGAGAAAGCTGAAATATTTTCCAGTTTCTTTTCAAGCAGAGTAATGGCGAGGTAGTTCTACCCCATAATTCTTTTCCCGCACCTAAAATAACAATTTGCAACTTATTGTTAAAACTAGATTCTTATGGTGGTACAGATCCTCAAGGCCTATTTCCCCTGTTTTTAAAGAACATTGCTAAATCATTATCACCAAAATTATAGTTCGTATTCTACTGATAAAGCTTTCTTCTCCCATTTGTTGGCGCTAATGTTACGCCAATCCCAAGCGGACCAGGTAACTCGCCAATTTCATACACACCTATTTTATCTAAAGTGTTTGAATGGTTGATTACCAAACGTCTCTCCACTTTCTTTAATGACCAGAAACTGCTACCAACTACGCCTTTTGGTTTTGGGTTTTAACTTGGTATCTGTGATGAGCTTTTGACTTTGGTGCGTCGTGTTCAGGCTTCACTGAACTTAGGGTGAGAGACAAAGCTTGTTTCCCTAGAATTTTCTTTTGCCTTTGATGTAGTCAACCATAGAGCTCTCCTTTTTAAACTCATGTCTGTAGGAATCAATGGCCCATTTTATAATATTTTATATGACTTTTTATTAGGCAACAACGTGTTTCTAATGATGGGTATTTTACTGTTTTTGATTATGTCAGGTCAGGAGTTCCCCAAGGCAGTGTTCTTGGGCCACTTATTTTGATCTTTTATACTAGTGATATGTGGCATGGGATTTTTTTCCAATCTCATGGCTTATGCTGATGACATTTCCTTATTTTACCGTATTCCTGAACCACGAAGTAGATCAGACGATACCACTCAGTTGAATATTTATTTAGAGCTGATCTCTTCTTGGTGCAAGCGTAGGGAAAGGAAATCAAATCCTGATAAAACCAAAAGCATATTTTTTTTGCTGTTCAAGAACCTACAATCCACCCCATCCTAATATTGTCACTGATGGTCAAGTCATCAGATCAGTAAAAACATTAAAATTGCTCGGTGTAAATATAGATTCTAAATTGACCTTTGAGGGTCACATCAGAGCATTCTCCTCTCTTATTTCCTAGAAGGCTGGAATATTGAAGAAATGTAGATCCATTTTCAATAACGATCTCAGACTCATTTAAAGCTTCTGGACCGTTCTTTTAACTTTATTAAGTTTCTGTTACCTAACCTTCTAATGGCTGGGATTCTGACTTTATTTGTTACCAATAAAGAGCATCGTCTCCATACTGCGCTGCCTGCTCGATGTGTGCCTGTTCGCCAAACACGTTGCGAGGGAACGCGAGCGCATTTCAGCCAACCTTTTCCTCAACCAACCACTTTTCCCGGACATTTAATCTTTCTATGACTAAAGCATGGAATTAACTTCCTAACGATATTGTCTTTGAAGTTGCTTAATAAATTTAAAATTAAAATGAACAAATTCCTATTCTAGTGCTATTTTTTTTTCTATTATCCTTCCTTTCCCCCTTTTTTCATATTCATGTTTGCTCATCATATATCAGTCTTTGATTTTCCCCTGCTACCTTTCGTGGATTCTCATAATAACAATAATAATAATAATAATAATTATTATTATTATTATTATTGTTATTATTATTTTCATTATTATTATTGTTATTGTTATTATTATTATTATTGTTATTATTATTAATATTGTTATTATTATTATTATTATTATTATTATTATTATTATTATTTTGTCGTGGTAATGCAGGTGTAAGAGGGACATACCAAAATTACCTTGGGGCCATGTACCATTTCCTTCTACTTTGTTTATTTTAGACAAAATCATAGTATATTTTTCTAGGGGAATCTCTGTCAGACCGCATATATACACGAGTACGTAAAGGAATAGACAAATTCTGAGAGGCATAGCGGTAGAACGACAATGAGAAAATAACAGAGAGGGATAAAACAGAAACAAAAAATACAAAGGGGGAATAAGAGGAGAAAATGTAAAAGGGAAAAGGTACAATAAAAAAACAATAGAAAAAAAGACATGAACACCGAGAGAGAAAAGAGAGAAAGAAACTGAAGTTTGAAAGAAGTCACCGTAGAGAGTACTCAGGGCTGACTAGTATTCTCGCCAACAAAATCATGCCGGACAAGCACACATTCCATCGATTAGCTAGAACCAGCACGGTCACCAGCACATCTAAAGCCTTCAACCGGCACAATCATGAGACAAAAAACAGAGAACTACTCAACGACACACATGCACCCACACGCACACACACACACACACACACACTCACACACACACACACACACACACACACACACACACACACACTGTAAATGGCTATCAACCTTAGTACAATGGTGAACAGAGTTGACACACACAATATAGGAACACACGAGACATGTCTATTTATAGGGGTAATATCGGTATGCGGGTCAGGTCAGCTTGCCCGGAGGGAAAGGGCAAAGCCGGCCTTACCGTGTCGGGTGCTTGTCATGAACTCTCTGAGGCCTAGGCCATCCTCGGTATAAGTAGTGACCGTTCCAGCTGGAGGAAGCATGGGGGGAGCGAGGTGAGGTCACCCATCCCGTCTGCTACACTGACTGCTACACTGTACATTGTTCGGTCACCTACTCACGCCTCGCTCCCGAGGCGTCTTAGATTTGCCTCAAGGGTGACCTAACCTGGCTGGTCATCTCGTTCTCGCGTGCATCTTCGTGGCTGCTCGTCCCTGTCGTCCTCATCCTCCTGGTCCTCGGTGTAATCTGTCCGTCCTCAACGTCCACAGGTCCTCCTTGACTTCGGATTCGTCTAGACCTCCTCGTAGTCCTCGTCCAGGCCTAACTCGGCGGCGACCTCATCCACATGTCCTCACATATCTTGTCCAGGTCCTTCTCGCGTCCACACGTCCTCGTAATCTTCATCTGGATCTACGGGCGTCGGGGCAGGGGTGGCATCTCAGGGCGGCTGATACCTGCACTACGAGCTCCTGGAGTTGACCGGATCTGCGGCCGTCCGCCAGGCGTCGCCCATGTACGGCATCCTGGGGCAACTGGTATCTGCGGCAAGTTGCTGGTGCTTCACTGGATCTACGGGGGTCGGCAGGCACCGCCCGTCCACTACATCTTGGGACAGCTTAACACCTGCTCTCACGAAAATCTTGGTCCGCGGGCCTATGGCGATCTTCGATGACATCCTTCCCACGGCATCCTAAGGTGACCAGTTCTGCAGCAGGATCCTCCTTTGGTGCCGTGTCGGATAGCGTCGGTCCGACTGCAATAAATAGTTGGGGAACCAGATCATACACGTAAGGGCCAGACAGTAAGAGAAAAAGAAAGGCAACAGAGAAGAGGGGGTGTTAAGTACCACTAGCCGGTTATTTGTAAAATATTGCAATTTTTAATGTTAGTTTTTAAATTATTTTCATTTTTTTTTTCATTTTGGGTTTTATTTCACAAAGATAAAGAAAAAGATAAGAGAGGGAGACATCAGTATCGATCCGCATGGATCTGGCTTGGACTACCAACCATCTCTGATAGATATGAAAGTAGATAAGGGAAACGACAACGGCAATCAACAAGGATTTACTTGAACCACTGTCGTCACACAGAGAAGAAATAACTAAGATAGCAACCAACCCTATTAATGAAAAGGTTTCAGTGTCTTTTGTCCTGCGTGGATGAGTGAGGTGAGTGTGTTTGTGTATGCATGTGTGAGTGACATCTAGCGTGAATGAGAGTGAAAGCAAGAGTGACCTCACAAACACGAATATTAATGTTCACTATAACAAAACTGAAGTAAATTAGCAATGCTAGCTATATAAAATTATTTGAACTACCACATTGAATTCAACATATAATGATATGCGACAGAATGTATGCATGAATGAATGGTGACGTGAAAAAAATATTCGCCTTTTTTTTAGCAAGCAAATCTTCTCGGGGTCAGAAAATCTGAACTGCCGAGGTACATGTCTAGCTATACATGTAAGACTTCATCTACGCGGGGATCTTATACCCAAAATGCTGTACATTGACTGAAGTGACTCGTACCAGGAAAATCTATAAATAACCTACTCTTTTCTGCGTATTGGTGATGGGCGCTCGCGAAATTCCCTAAGGATATTTAAATTATCACGAATCACACAAACGCCTGGGATATACCCAAAACATGCAAGCGACTTCAAGAAGGTGAGAGAGGTGTGATTAATAAGCGAATAGTGATTCTAGCTTAAACCCTAGTCCTACATTAATTAACGGACGTAACTGCGGGTCACACCGACTCACAGTTGCCAATCAAACGATTAACCTTTCGAACGTCGGAGCGCAGATCTATTAGTCGTTTATGCAACCCCGGGGCAATATCGGGCAATCCTGTGTACTATGATATGGGGGAAGATCCTACGCTATATTCAAAATAATGAATTTTTATGAAATTGCGTTAGAAGCTTAGATAGAACGTGTCACCAAAAAGTAATGTAACAATGTTCAAGTTAATCCCCTAGGTTTGACCGGAAAAGGAAAAGGTGAGGTCAGGTCAAGACCACAACCGACCGACCACAAGCAAAAGAGAAAGCGGGGTCAGGTCAGAGCGATGGGAGGAACGAGATAAAATGAAATGATATTCGTGATAAGATAAAATCATGAACGCATTGCAGATGAAACAACATAAATCTCTAAAAACGAGAGAAATCAATTAACTACTTAACTAATGACCGATATTCATGTTTGTTGACCACATGCTCAATCACACGGAAATGCGATCTGAGGTCAAAAGAATAGTGTGAGAAAGTGCCATTTGCTGTCATTAGCACTTTTTACCCAACAACAAAAAAAAAACAATGGCTTAACACATTTATGGGAGAAGAAGGGAAAAGAAATAAGAAAAGGGGGCCCATACGTGTACTTACGTGTTTTTTTTTTTTTTTTCTTAGCCATGTCTTTAAGCGGTCGAGCGGATTTTCTTCGAAGGTTTGCGTTCATACTGCGAGCCAGACGCAGCACCACCCTGCCACCAGGTTGTAAAAGGCTATGTGTACTCTAGTACAGTGGCTGACAGGGACTCAATACACACGTAAAGGGGTGAACACACGCTACGACGACGCTACGTCTTGGCTTAGGGATAATAGCGATGCGCGTGGTCACATGTCAGTCAGTCAGCCCGCCCGGAGGAAGGCGAAGGCTAAGCTGACCTTACCGCGCTGGTCGCTGGCGACGAACTCTCTGAGGCCGAGGTCATCCTCGGTATAAGTTCCAGCTGGAGGAAGCATGCGGGGAGCGAGGTGAGGTCACCGGTCCCGTCTGCTACACTGACTGCTACACTGTACACACACACCACACACACACACACACACACACACACACACACACACACACACGGACAGTCCTACAAATGAACTAAACGTAGGAATTCTAAATATTTTATGGGAAACCAGAGGGAGCAGTAAAACTTATGTTCAGTAAAAACTTTCAAAACTGGCGCCGCACAGAGCTTGGAAAGCCTCCGCTGATACCTCTGGTAGAGAAACGTCCAAATAACAACCACAAATAATGAAAACTTTGGAAGAGACACGAAGTTTGTAAGGCGATACAACAACAACAGCTCTAACAAAAGCCCAGCCAATATCGATCTAGCCACACTGAATTAGTAAAAATGTATTAGATACTCCAGACAATCAACGAGAGAAGTTACACTACTACTAGGTCTTAGAGGTTCATGAGTGACGTCCCTGAGAATATTCGAGAGAAGAAAAATAACTGGACAAATAAGCGTTTATAGATTTACTTACCTGGAAAAACTGGGTTACTCGTGAGGTGATCAGCGGTATATTATTCCTTTTTAGGCAGTTGCTACAGCTGCAGCATTGTGGCATGCCGTGACAGAGCACGCCGGGGATTTGGGGGGATTCGAAGGCTACGGCTTGCGTGTCATACTTTTATATTTTCCGCTAACGCTGTGATATGTTCACAGCTGGGCCGTAGCTAACGTAGCTTGCCTTAGCAAAATCTGTCACAGAGATCACATGTTTTCCTCTCATTTTCAATCCTTTAACGGTTATGTCGTAGCGTTTGCCTAAAGAGATAAAGTCACGCCAGATCACAGTTTGCTCCCACGCCGTTGTTTTATACTAGCTGGATTCAAACTGCAAATAAATGTGATCATAGCCTCCAACGAAATTCTACATTCCTTCAGTATGTCCATATATTTCATGCGTAAGGTTATCATATAATGTCATGTTTATGTGTGAGGAAATTACAAGCGTTGTTAGCATTTGCGTGGAGTCTAACCTATCTCGGAGGCGAAATTGTTTAACAATTTTATCTTTGAGGATTTCAAAATAATAAATTGCATTTCTATCCGACTCTTCACCTTCCGGGTTGAAAAACTGCAATTGCAACTTGAGTATCAATACCTAATATTTGTTTGATGGAAGCTCTGCATTTTTATTCGTCATTTATTTGAAGATATGGCTGGTGTGGAAATCTGTGATATACATGAATATTATGTTGCGCACACACAAATCTATTTGCACACATGCATATTTGCACACATGCATATATGTATATATTTAAATAAGATATATATACACATCGTCTAAGTATCTATAAAGTACAGCAATCACAAATGAGACGTCACAGCTTTCTTCAAGTGAGAAAGTTACAGAGCCACAAGTGCAAATGCTTCAGTAGAAGGGCCGCCGCTTTAATCATGTACGTTATCAGATAGCAGACTGGCTTCTCCTCCACTGACCTCTGGCGACTAATTGGTGTGAAACTTAATCTCTCTCGTCTATGAAAGAGAGAGAGAGAGAGAGAGAGAGAGAGAGAGAGAGAGGAGAGAGAGAGAACGGAAGAGAGAGAGAGGAGAGACAGAGTGAAAAATATAAAAAAGGAAGATGAAAAAGGGTGGAAACACATGCAACACTGGGACACCCAAAGTTCAGTGCATCTCAGATTAGAAATATACAATAAAATGATGCAGAGAGTGAGATATAGAGATTAGTATGAATGAAGAAAGAGATGAGATAAAGAGAATACGAAAAGAATAGATGAAGTAAAATTGTAATGCATATATAAAAGCATTATAAAACCGTTACAATAAAAAAATAATAATAACAATAAAAAAAAAAAAAAAAAAAAAAAAAAAAAAAAAAAAAAAAAATATATATATATATATATATATATATATATATATATATATATATATATATATATATATATATATTTATAAAGAATGAACATAAAGGAGGTTGAATCCTGAGCAGGTGAATCTTTTCCGGCTCGAGAGTAAAATGAAAAAAATCTG
>NC_051426.1:19627255-19634894 GCF_015228065.2 Penaeus monodon
TGACCAAGTTCAGTCTGAATAAAGAAATGTGTGTATCATCTTCTTGATAAACTAATACATACAAAACGTTTCAGATACGTGGCCCTCAGTTATCTCACTTTTAAGTCAGCTATTTCTATCAATGCCAGGCGTTTTTCATTACATCTTGTGATTATCATAATCCGGGTTTAACATCAATTCTAAGATCTGGGTTGAGTAATGGCCTACATTTCTAAATTCCTATATATTTTGTTATTGTTATTCACTGTTCTTGCATACTTCACATAAAAATATCAAATATCGCTTTATAAAAATACTATAGACTGGCTGTCGGGTTCGGGTTGTCGTCCGTCTGGTCGTTTGTCTGCACACACACACACACACACACACACCACACACATACACATACCTACCTACACATACCTACACATACCTACACACACACACATACCTACACATACCTACACACACACACACACACACACACACATATATATATTATTATATAATAATATATATATTTTATTGTATGTTGTTTTGTGTGTGTATGTTTATATAATATATATTAATATATAATATAATTATATATATAATATTATATCTATAATATATATTATATTTATATACAAAATTATATACATATAATATACATAATCTCATCATCATCTAAAGGGCTAACCCCGGGGGGGCGCAGGCCGCATCCCCTTCGTTTCCCAGCCAGGATCCCTCGAGGCATCCCGGGGGCCAGGGCCCCATCTCTAATTCCCGCGACGGGTCTCGCGACTGTCCAAGCCATGATCTCCTGGGACTCCCACAGGTCTCCCCCACCCAGGGTTGTCTCGCAGAGAGAAAACCTGATGGGCCCAGGTCGCCCATAGGGGGCGGCTAGGTGGCCATATAGCCGATTTGGCGATCCCGGATTATCAGTAACGGTCCCATGCTAGTCTCACGGTGTCCCCCGGTTGGACACGGGGTCCTGCCACTGTACCCCATAAATCCGGCGAAGAGACTTGTTACAAAAGGCATCAAGGCGAGACCCCAAAGGCACTGGATACGTAAAGGGTTTCGCTTCCATAAGAAAAACTGGAATTCAAGGCCTTGAAGACCGCAGCTTGGTCCTTCTGCATGGGTACCACATCCCCAAAACGCTTTTGTTGATCAGTTCAGGCTCCTGTTGCCAGACCATCCGTCTACTGATTTCCCTGGTCTGAAAACCCCAGAGATAGGGACTACGCTACCAAAGGGTATTTAAAACTTTCTGTGCTTCAACGTCCTCGCCGAAACAGGGATCGACTGAAGGGGTTTCCCCTAACGGGCCCCCCAAAGTCCTGAATTTTGGGTTTTGGTCCGGGAAACCCTCTGGGCCTGGGCTTCGCCTCATTGCTAAATGCTCAAGAGCCCCCACAAGTGACTCCAAGGACTCAATGGGATGAAAACTCGTCGGTAAAGTAAAGGTCCAGCCCTTAATTTGCCTAGTGTTGCCCGCACTGATTTTTTTGGCTATAGCTCTGCCCATTATCCAGTCCTAAAAAGGGGTTTAAAAAAGTGGGGGGTGAAAGGACACACCCTTGCCTCACCCCTAAAATTAACAGGAAAATTCGACATACCCCCCCACACTTTACGCCTTTCATACCAGTATAAGCATGCTATCGGGCCCAAATAATCTGGTGGGAAATTCCCCGGGCCCTCGATTCTCATAGCTTTCCCCGATGCACCAGTCAAACCCCTTCTTGAGGTCGATGTAGGCTGCAAGCACCCACGAAAAAACTCACGACGGGCCCAACAATTACTCAACGCAGTATACTTCTATTTCTTTCAGGAAAACCCCTTTTCCCCAGCCCTCGGGTGCCTCATAGGTGGTTGCGGATCCTTTTTCAGAAGAAGTGGGCGAGAACCTTGCCTGGTATGCTGAGCAGTGTATCCCACGGTAGTTGCTACAGTCCCATTGACCCCCTTTCCCCTTCCAGAGGGGGATGACCACCCCCCTACGGGTCAGGGGAAGGGTACCAGACTGCCAAATGGCACCCGGACTGATGCAGCCCCGACCCCTGGGTTCCCCCAGCCTTTACAGTTCAGCGGGATATCAAAATATCCCCCGCACTTTCCCATCTTCACTTGAAATCGCCAGCCAAAACCCTGTTGGGTAGGGGGTTTCCCTCGCTGGTCTGGCACGGCACGCGACTCGCTTGCATCCAAGCTAACTGTTGGAGGGTCCCACCGGTAAAACTGTTCAAAATACTCCCCCAAACGTTCACAAAACCCCAACATGTCTGAGTATCCGTCCACCCGCTGATCGGACTGCCTCATCTGAGGGGGCTTGGGGTTCTTTCTCAGGGCCGGGTGGGCGGGGCGAAGGTCATTTCCCCAAGAAATGGCCTTCGACCTCCTCCAGATTCCTGATGACTGTTCCTTGTCCCTTCTCCAGTGTCCACCCCTCCGCACCGGGAACGACGCAAGACTTGATTCCCATTCCCCGAGTCTTGCACAGCTTCGTGGCCTCTAATGTCTCCGGGGAAAATGGTATTCTCCTTTGTCCTTGGGGCGTACGCCAATAATCCTGAGCTGCTTCGGTGTTACCGTTTGAAGGACTCCCAAGCAACGGGGTCCGTCAGGTTGCTGGTTTCTGTAATCGTCAGAGACTGCCGGGCAAACCCCCCGGCACACCCTCCTCCCTTATCTGTCCGGAAACCCCTTTGGGTGGCCACTGGGGGGACGGGATTTTAAATGGACCCGCAGGGTACCAAAACCGCCTAGGGTCGGTGCCACGAACTCAGCCCCCCAGTAAACCCTGCTTCTAAAGGATCCCCTCGCGTCTGACAAAAATTGGTCTTTCCCTTTGGGGCCCATTCCCCGTATCGCGTAAAAATCCCTCGGTTTGGGAGCGCTGTACCCGGAGCCAGAGACCCTCATTTCTGGGACCTTTGGGAAAGGAGGCATTCTCGCTGCTGGGATCAGCTCCCGCCCCTGGGGCCGACAACCTCTCGTAGCCCGCTCGTCACAGCCGATTTACCCCCCCATTGAAGTCGCCCAGAACAAAGCGAAAGTCTCCCGGGGCAAACTCTGCCACAGTGCGAGTTTGGCATAGAACCCTCTTTCACATCGGTTTTATATACATCGGGGGAGCTATACGCAATAAAAGACAGAAACCCAAAACATGCTTTTCTCAAGCCCATGATACCCTCATCAAACCGTGTCACCCCGCTACCGCGGACTGGTCGACTGGGATGGCTGTGGGGTACACCCCCGGGGGTGGTACCATCACACGGCCCGACCAATTTATGTTCCCACCCATACTATCGTGCCCCTACCAGGGCTTCCCCTTGAGAGGGGCACCACCTCAACTTACATATATATACCTTTTATATAATATAATATATATATATATTATAATATTATTTTACATACATCTATATATATAATATATAATATATATAAATATATTATATTAAATATATATATAATTGAGGTGGCGCCCTTCAAGGGGAGAAGACCTGGAGCGGGGAGGGGGGGGAAAAGGGGGGGGGGGGGGGAAAGAAAAAAAAAAGGGGGGGGGGGGGAGGGGGGGGGGGGGGGGGGGGGAAAAAAAAAAACCACCAAAAAACGCTTTGGACACCCCCAACTTATGTTCGGCCATTCTGGGGACCCTTCCATGGTACAAGTCTGTCGGCCCCCCCTTTAGGTCCCGCCGGTAGTTTTTAGTCCCAGAAAAAGAGGTTCTGGCTTGGAACCCCCAACCCATGCTTTGGTCGCTCTAAATTGCGGAAAGCCACATTTTTTACCGGTGGAGGTCCTTCAAACTGCATTTTTGGGGCGAGTTTTCCCCCGGCTCTTGTTTTCCCCGGGGTCCATTCAAAAACCCCCCCCCCATCCCCCTGTGCACTGGCAAAAAGGGGGGAATGTCCGTGGGCCCAGGCTCTCTGACCCACAGCAGAAGCGCCTTCTTCTTGGGGGTCCCAAAAAAATGAAAACTCGGGTCTTGGGTACCCCCGGCGCAAAAACCTCTCCCCCGGGAAAAATTGGGCCACGAACGGTGTGCAAAATGGTAAGGGAAAAAATCTTTCGCGCCATGGGGATCTCGAACTGCAAAAGGGGACGGGGGGCTCTCGGGTTTGTGGGAGGCAAGGCCTTTTTCCCTTTGGTAAATCCCCCCCCTGCCACCCGGGCCCTGGAAACTAATAAGGGTTCCCCGTAGGGAGTCCGACCGGGTACGACACCAGACATGTTGGGGTTTCGTGAACGTTTGGGCGAGTATTTTTGAACATTTTGTACCGGTGGACCCCCAAATTTACTTGGGTGCAAGCATGTCGCGTGCCTTGCCAACCCAACGGAACCTCCTACCCTAAAAAAGGTTGGCTGGGCGATTCCCCAAGCTGAAGAAATGGAAAATCGGGGTATTGATATCCCTCTGAACTGCTAAAAGGGTGGGGGTGAAAACCCATGGGTCGGGGGCCCGCTACTTTTGATGCCATTTTGGGGTCTGGTACCATTCCCCCTGACCTCTGGGGGGGTGGCTCCCCCTCTGGAAGGGATAGGGATCAAAGGGGCGTAGCAACTACCTGGGATTACACTCTCACATACCACAAGGTCTCGCCCCCTTCTTCTAAAAAGGATCCGCAACCCCTACTAGGGACCAGAGCGAGCGTCTGGATTTCTCCTGACAAGTCCCAATAACCCTATATAGCCTTCGAGTAATTTTGGGAAAGCCCTCGGATTTGGTCTGGGGTTGCTTGCAGCCTCATCGCCTCAAGAAGGGGTTTGACTCGGTGCATCGGGAATCGCTATAGAGATCCTAGGCTCCTGGGGGAAATTTCCCACCGTTAGGCCCATAGCTGCCTCTATACGGGGGCTGAAAATCTGTAAAATGTGGGGGGTATGTCAACTTCTTCCCTTTAATTCAGGGGGGAGGCAAGGGTGTGTCCTTCACCCACACTTTTTAACCTTTTATGGACTGGATAAAGGCAGAGCTACTAGCCAAGTCATGCGGACAAAATAGGGAAATTAAGGTCTCGACCTTGACTTTACCCCGAGTTTTTCATCCTATCTGATCCTTGGGGTCACTTGTGGCGGCTCTTGATGCATTTACAATGAGGCAACCCTAGGCCCAAGGTCTCCCGGACCAAGACCAAATTTGGACTTTGGGGCCCGTTGGGAAACCCCCTTTATCATCCATGCTTCGGCGAGGACGTTGAATCACAGAAAGTTTTTTCATACCCTTTGGGACGTAGTCATATCTCTGGGTTGTCAGACCGGAAGTCTAGCGGATTGGTCTGGGAACAGAACCATAACTCATCAAAAGAGCGTTTGGGGATGTCGGGACCTATGCAAAGGACCAAACTGCGTGCTTCAAGGCCTTGATACTTCCAGTTTTTTTTTTTTATGGAACGAAAACCCTTTACCTATCCCGTGCCTTTTTAGTCTCGCCTTTATGCCTTTTTAACAAGCTCTTTGCCGGGTCAGGGTACGTTTTCAGGACCACGTGTCCAACCGGCGGTTACACCGTGAGACACAGGGGGCCCTTTCTTCATATCCGGGGTCGCCAATCAGGGTATATGGCCACCTACTCGCCTCCCTATGGACACCCGCCCTCAGGGTTTTCTCTCTGCAGACAACCCCGGGTGGGGAGACCTTGGGGGCGTCCCAGGGAAACATGGCTTGACACTCACGAGACCTGTCCCCGAGGAATTGAGATGGGCCTGTGCCTGCCTGGAACTCGCCCCGGGGTCCTCGTGGGTGGAAGCGAAGGGGGGGGTCGGCCATGCGCCCCCTGGGGTTTAGCCCCTTGATGATATTGATGAAATGTATATATATGTATATATTATGATTATAATTTATATATATATATTTTGTATTATATATTTTAATATATATATATAATATATATATATTATATAATATATATTAACCATACACACACCACACACACCATACATATATATTTATATTATATTATTATATATTATATATAAAATTTTTGTGTGTGTGTGGGGGGGGGGTGTGTGGGTGTTGTGTGTGTTTTGTTGTGTAGTTATGTTATGTGTATGTGTATGTTATGTGTATGTTTGTGTGTGTGTTTTGTGTGTGTTGTGTGTGTGCGCAAAAGACCAGACGGGCACAACCCCAACCCGACGCCTCTATATATTTTTATAAAAACGATATTTGATTTTTTATTGAAGTAGCAAAAACGTGAAAAACAATAACAAATATATAGAATTTAAAATGTAGGCCCTTCCAACCCAGATCTTAGAATTGATGTTAAACCCGGATTATGATAATCACAAGATGTAATGAAAAACGCCTGGCATTGATAGAAATAGCTGACTTAAAAGTGAGATAACTGAGGGCCACGTATCTGAAACGTTTTTTTTATTTTAGTTTATCAAGAAGATGATCACCATTTCTTTTTCAACTGAAATTGTCGATTTTCAGGAACAAAATACTTTTAAGTTTTGGCGATATTAAAAGCACAAAACGGTTTAAAGAAAACGAGGGGGAAAAAGGGGAAAGAGAAAGGCAAAAGGAAAAAAAGAGTTTAGAGAGAGAGGAGAGGAAGAGAAAAGAGAGAGAGAGAGAGAAGAAGAGGGAGAGAGAGAGGAGAGGAGAGAAAAGAGGAAAAAAACACCTCTTCCAACGCTTTTAAAACCCGTATTCGATAAAAATTTTAATTATAATTATTATTAAAAATTTAAAAATAAAAAAATACTGTGTAATAAAAAAAAATGATGACGGTAATAAAATGATAAAAACAATATATTATTAATAATAAAATAATGAAAAAATATAAAAATATAATAAACATAATGATCAAATAAAATAATAATAATGAGATGATGATGATGATAAATAATGTAAGATAATAGCGATAATAAAAGTAATAATAATAATTAATAAAATAACAATAATAATATAAAAATTTTAAAAATAAAAGATAATATAATAACAATCATAGCATACTACTACTACAACTACATTCTAATAATAATTTAGTAAAAAAAATACGGGGGTTTCAAAAAGTTCGAGAAAAAATCCCTAACTAAAATCAATGGGAAGGGTTTAATTCAAACACCTGAAAATTCTTGTACCAACGTGTCATAAAGTGTTAGACATGAACCCTCAAAAGCGTAAAACCCTCGCCCCCGTTTTAAGTCAGTATCTGAAAAACTCTTTTAATCTGAAACCTGGAAAATTGATCCTTTCAATGATTTTTTTTTTTTTTTGGAAAAAAAGAGAATTGGATGGGGCTAATGGAGCCTAGGTGGGTGTCGACGATTTCTATTGAAACCCCCGTAGCACAGCCTTGTTTGCCGAGCGGGTTTTTATGGATTTTCTTTTGCACAGTTTTTTTCAAAAAAGCTTCACAAAAAGATTAATTGTTTTCTTGCTCTCGAGGAAATCAACCACAAAATCCTCTCTGTATCCAAAAATACGTGACCCTGACCCTTTCCTCTTGAAGCTCAATTTTTTCTTTACTGATTCCAATCACCCCCGGGCAACACGACTGCTTATTGAAATTTTTCCCCGGGGTTGATGTGATATGAAGACAAGGATAAAAATATAATGATAAAAGGGATAAAAATATAAACCATTTAGGTAACTAATAAAAATAATATAATAATAAATAATAAATAAAAATAAAAAAAAAAAATTTTAAAAAAAAATGATA
>NC_051426.1:19634994-19637494 GCF_015228065.2 Penaeus monodon
CTAATGTAGTTTCATTAAAGTTAATATATTTTGTGTATTTTAAATGTGTATTAGGCAACCTGGTCCTGGGTAAGACAATAAACTGCACCCTGGGGTTCCCTTGAACACGGATAGCACCCTATTAGCTCCCTATGCCAGGGTTGCGGTGAAGCTGTCGGCAGCAGGGCAGTGGATATCTGGTGAAAACACTTTCGGTTCTACTGATTACTGGTTTCACCAAATAATATGTCTGGCTTATTGCAGTGTAACTGTTTCAAGGCGGCAGAGATAGTTCCTCCTGGTTAGTTGGAGACTGCGAGTTGAGAAGGAGCCTGGGGGATTCCACTCAATTTTTCTTTTCTCCTGACAAACCTCTACACCAATGATTGAATACAGAAATGATAATTCATAACACATCGCCCGTCGCGTGGGTTATCAAGGGGCGCGTTATTCAGTGGGCAACCAGGCTGACAATGTTAAATATGCATCTGGAAGACAAAGAAGACAAAGAAAACATGTCCAATTAAGAAACACATTAAAAATCGGAACGTAAGGAAAATGAAAGAGATGGGTAAATTGCATACTGTCTGTAACGAAATGGATAGATACAACATTCAAATACTAGGAATCAGCGAGACCAATTGGAAAAGTAATGGAAGTTTCAAAACTAAAGAAAACAAGACAGTTCTTTTTTCTGGAAAAGAAGAAGGAAGTTATAGTCACGGAGTTGCTATGATTCTCACGAAAAAAACTGCAAATGCACTAATTGGGTACAGCCCAATAAATGACCGCATTTTAAAAGTCAGAATACAAGCAAAACCTCATAACATTAGTATTATACAATGCTACGCACCAACCAACCTGCAAGTGATGAACAAATGGAAAAAAATTATAACACTCTCCAAGAAACTTTAGACACAATCCCTAACAGAGATGTAAAAGTAATTATGGGAGACCTCAGCGCCAAAGTACGACAAGGTTGCATTCTGTCTCTGCACCTTTTTGATATATATTCTGAAGCAATTATGAGAGGTGCTCTAGAGAATTTTGAAGGAACTGTAGATGTTGGAGGATACAAAATATCAAATCTAAGATACGCCGATGATATAGTTTTAATTGCCAGCAGTATCACTGAACTACAACAACTACTAGATAAAATTAGAGAAGCAAGCGAAAAGGCTGGTTTATTTCTTAATGCCAAGAAACTAAGACCACGAAGATTCAAAGATAACCGGCAATGAACGATGATGAACATGTTACAATCAATGGAGTGTTTGTGGAAAATGTGAAAGAGTTCACTTATCTTGGAGCTGTTTTTACTAACACATATGATGATTCACCGGAAATAAAAAGAAGAATTGCTATTGCCAAAAACGCCACAGTTGCTCTCAATAACATCTGGAAAGACCGAAGCATTACCTTACGGACAAAGCTGAGGTTATTGAACTCATTAATTTTCCCAATTGCGTCATATGGTTCTGAGTGTTGGGTGCTGAAGAAGATAGACAAGAAAAAGGTCAATAGTTTTGAAATGTGGTGTTATAGATGAGTACTGCATATTAACTGGACAGAAAAGAAAACGAATGATGAAGTGCTGAGAAAAATAAAATGTAAAGACCGGCTGTTGGACATCCTGAACAAAAGGAAAACAAGTTTATTATGTGATGAGAAGTAAAAGTATTGAGAAAGACTTGCTGACAGGGATGGTGATAGGAAACAGAGGAAGAGGCAAACCGAAGACAAGACTGAGCGACAACATCAAAGATATTTGCGGGCTGTCGATGGTACAAGTGGAAAGAAAAGCACAAGATCGAGTTGAGTGGCAGAGGATGGTGGAGAGGTCCACGGCTGCTCAAACATGAGCATTCCGTTATTGGTGATGATTAGGCAACCAAATGTCAATAAATAGAATGCATTATACACAGTTGTACATATGTGAATATTTCTGGGGAAGGGGGTCCATAGTGTTCACTAGATTCTTATTTGGTTTGTAACACTAAAAACAAAACGAAACAAAAACAAAAACAAAAAACATTTAAAAAGCTAATAACCACTGCCTTAGAGCATCACATGAAGAAAAAACGCTATATCGCCCTCCTTCAGATGTAGAAGAGTTAGACTTTGAATCTTTGTGATGTTGTAGTGAACTATCTTCCCGAAAGGAAAACGGGACTATCTTTGAGGGGATCCCAAGCTATTCGTGGCAGAGCTGGACGCATGGAACTTCCTCTCGTGGCCACCAGGGACCAGCACTGACCTTACCAATTACATGGTGTATCGAAAGACTAAGAAATAAAAGTACTTTCTGTGATTGACTGTATGTGATCATTGTAACTGACGGAAGACTGCAGGAATAGGGAACCTCCTGCTCTAAAACAAATTGGAGAGAGGCCGTACTCGAGCCCTTTTTATTTTTATTATCCAGTGGTGAACGGACGGTACGAGGCAGACCTTTTGTAAGATAATTAGTGTAATGCAGATTTATACACGTTTTGATATGAATTGTCATTTATGTGAATTT
>NC_051426.1:19642494-19654994 GCF_015228065.2 Penaeus monodon
GAGGTGTCTCTAGAGAATTTTTGAAAGGAACTGTAGATGTTGGAGGATACAAAACATCAATCTAAGATACGCCGATGATATAGTTTTAATTGCCCAGCCAGTATCCCTGAACTACAACAAATAACTAGATAAAATTGAGAAGCAAGCGAAAAGGCTGGTTTATTTCTTTGCAAGAAACTAAGACCACGAAGATTCAAAGATAACCGGCAATGATATCGATGATGAACATGTATACAATCAATGGAGTGTTTGTGGACAATGTGAAAGAGTTCACTTATCTCGGAGCTGTTTTTACTAACACATATGTTATTCACCGGGGGGGGGGAAAAAATAAAAAGAAGAATTGCTATTGCCAAAAACGCCAACAATTGGCTCTCAATAACATCTGGAAGGCCGAAGCATTACCTTAGGACAAGCTGGGTTATTGAACTCATTAATTTTTCCCCATTGCGTCCATATTGGTTCTGAGTGTTGGTGCTGAAGAAGATAGACAAGAAAAGGTCAATGTTTTGAAATGTGTGTTATAGATGAGTTACTGCATAATTACTGGGACAGAAAAGAAAACGAATGGGAAATTGCTGAAAAAAATAAAATGTAAAAGACCCTGCTGTTGGACATCCTGAACAAAAGGAAAACCAAGTTTATTATGTGATGATAAGTAAAGTATTGGAAAAGACGTTGCTGCAAGGGATGGGTGATAGTGAAACAAAGGAAAGCAAAACCGAAGACAAAGACTTGAGCGCAACATCAAAGATATTTGCGGGCTGTCGATGGTTTACAAGTGGAAAGAAGCACAATATCGAGTTGAGTGCAGAAGGATGGTGGAGAAGTGTCCACGGCTGCTCAAAACACACATGAGCATTCCGTTATTTGGTGATGATTTATGCAACCAATGTTCAATAAAATAGAATGCATTAATAATACCACAGTTGTTACATGTTAATATTTCTGGGAAGGGGGTCCATAGTGTTTGCCTAGATTTCTATATTTGGTTTGTAACACTAAAAACAAAACGAACAAAAACAAAAACAAAAACATTTAAAAAATCTAAATAACCACTTGCCCTTAGAGCATGCACCTGAAGAAAACGCCTATATATCGCCCTCCTCAGGATGTGAAGAGTTAGACTTTGAATCTTTGTGATGTGTAGTGAACTATCTTCCGAAAGAAAACGGACTAGCTTTGGGAAGGGACCCAAGCTAATTCGTGGGCAGAGCTGGACGCATGGAACTTCCATCTCGTGTGGCCACCAGGGACCAGCACTGACCTTAGGACCAATTACATGGTGTATCGAAAGACTAAGAAAAATAGAAAGTACTTTTCTGTGATTGACTGTATGTGATCATTGTAACTGACGAAGACTGCAGGATTGGGAACCTCCTGCTCTAAAACAATTTGAGTAGAGGGCCGTACTCGGGAGCCCTTTTTATTTTTTTATTATCCAGTGGTGAATGGACGGTACAAGGCAGACCTATTGTAAGATATTAGTGTATGCAGATTTATACACGTTTTTGAATATGAAATTGTCATTATGTGGAATTTGGCCTTCATTGGCCCTTAATTAAATATTAATTTTATGTCCTGTTTTTTTTTTTCCATGCATTGTGTAATTTTTAAGCAAAGAGGTTTGTGCCTCAGGCTCTTTGATCTTTTGCTATATCCTTGTAACAAATTCACCACACAAGAGCCAGGTTTATTCCCCGACCCCAGCCCCACATGGGCCCTCAAGAGTAGTGCTTACCGCTCGGGCCCGCTCCGTCGGCCAAAACATTTTGCGATTATAATTAGAGGTTTGAATGAATGAATCGACTTTGCTTAGTCCAAAATCACTACAGTGTCCGCAATTTCTCTTTGGTGACAGGGTGCTCTGAGATCATCTGCTAATGTAGACTACATTTAGCGGGACAAAGATGCCGTGACATCCGAGACCAGCTGATGTCGGTTCTGGCTAGGGCGGGGGCTACTCCCCTGAGCAGCTTGAACGTGGTTTCGTATCTTCATAAACTGAACCGGGATTGATCAATATATTTTTTAACAGATGCGAAGAACTTGATCTTACCGTAAACTTCCTGGTGATAAACATGAAAAAAGTATCGGCGACCCTGAACTTTTAGCTTACTCAATCAGGATGCTCAACCTAAATGTTAAGCGAGTTTACAGGAAGAATAACGAAAGGTGAGGGGAAGGTGGAAACTGTCATGTTTCAAAGAAGAAGGCGAAGGGTTTTTACTCTTGCGTTCAGACGCTGAGTTAAACGTCTACTTTCCATCACCTGCTGGAAGAGGGCTCCCGTTACCTACCTTTCCATGATGAGGGCTCCCGAAGGTACTACAAGCCAGGCATTCGATGAGACCAATCACCTCTTTTCTGGCCTCGCTCCCCGTCGTTTGGCTAAGTATTGGCTAAAACCCCTGTCCCGCGCTATGGGGGGTAATAGTGATCCCAACCCTGAACATGTCCGGGACTGTCAGGGGCGTCCTTCAGAGTTTTCGGGTAAAAAAAACAAACTTTGCCAGTTTTGATGTAAATTCCCTCTTTATAAACCATGTACCCACAGACGGAGCAGTCCGATCAGTCCGAGAGTGTCAACCAGTATCCGTGCGATTGCCGACTTACGCTGCCGGACCATCACTTCTGGTTTCCTTCGCCTCAGTGAAGATGTGCGGTGACTTCGGCTACTTTAACTGGCAGGGGAATAATACCAGCAGATTAGTGGCCTTGCCATGGCTTCCCCCATGAGTGCAGGTTCATGGCCTGCCTGTTCAGGAGAACGCCGGAGAGCGACGCTTACAAGATATAATGGCAGACATTCAACTTCTCTTCGTTACGTAGATATGTCCTCCGTCCATCGTCCTCAAGAAGGTCGTGCTTACAAACATGCACAACGGGGGGGGGGGACGCGGCTTAACTCCGTCAGCGAAAAATCCCAGTTCACCGGGGGGGGGGGAGGGGGGAGGAGGAAGAGGATCAGAAATTTTACTTTTTTTTCCTTGACACTCCTGATCCATCGGGAATGACGATGGTTCTACGTTTCTCTGTATACCAGAAAGCATTACAAATAAAATGGTTATATCCATTACTGTACTCCCCCACACACAAAACAAAATTCTGGTGTGGTAATTGGGCTTCTTCCTCAGACGCACTGAGGATCTGCAAGCCCTGAATTTTCTTGAGGATTCGGTTTTGCCTAATTGATAATTAATTCTTTTATGAAACAATATCCCAGAGGTTTCCTCCTGCTAAACCTTGAAAAGAAGCGGGGAGAACATACTCGGCAAGATCAGACCCTGCACCCTCGTCTATAATTTTTCTTATATTACCGCCAAGTAAAATTTCCACAGGCGATCAGCAGGTAATTTCGGCAATGCAGTGAGATCGCCAGCACTCCGGGGACAAGATATATGGCAATACGAAGACAGTAAGCACCCCGAAAGCAACCCTTGTATTGTTGTATAATCGCATACCCTTCAGCAAATGGCTATACGCATGCTTTTGGTGAAACAGGCCGTGCTTTCAGCAACAGGATCAACACGGGGGGGGAAAAAATCGAGCTGACAACCGTCGCACACAGGACTTCTGACGAAGATATAATCGAAACCTGTCAAATAAATCTCATTGTATTGTGAAGATACCCATTCTCATAATTCATACCTTTTATACAAATGTACTTATATATATATATATAATAGATATAATTATATATATATATATATTTATATAATATATATAATACATACACACACACACACACACAGGACGAGGGAGGACCCTGGGGACCCTACGTGTACTCACTCAAAGAGCTCATAACATGAAACACTACAATGATATCATGCTTGTGACCACGTTCGGCGGCTCAAACATAACCTACCGTAAAAAAAAATGTATATAAAAATGAAATATATATATGTATTATATGGTATATATTACATATATATAACATATATATATATATATATATATTATCTATATATTCTATCTATATATATGACTACACATATATACATACATATAATATATACATATATACATATATAGAATACATATATAATATATAGATATATATAATATATAATTATATATATAAATATATACATATAATATACATATATATATATATATATATATATATATATATACATATCTATACATATACACACACCACACCACCACACACATATATATATATAGATATATATATATATATATATATATAAAATAGATATATATATATATATATATATATATATATACATAAACATATATATGTATATATATAATATACAATTACATATATATATATGTTATATATATCTCTATCATATATATGTATATATTATATCATATATTAATCTATACATATCTATATATATACATTATATATATATTGTATAGATCTATATATATATATAATATCTATATATGTATATATATATATGTATCTCTATACCTATATATGTTTATGTATATATATATATATATACTATATATTTATAATATATATATATATATATTCTATATATCCTCTGTATATATATATGTGGGTGTGTGTGTGTTGTGTGTGTATGTGTGTGTGTGTGTTGTGCGTATGGATATATATTACTATATATACATGATATGTGGTATAGTATATATCTATATAATATCATATATCATATAGATATATAAATATATATATATATATATATATAATGTAGATATGTGTATATATATATATACTAGATATATATATATATGATATATATATTTATATATATATGTATATATATGTACATATATACATATCATAATACATATATATATCATTTATATATACATTTTTTTTTACGGTAGGTTCATGTTGTGAGCCGCCGTGGTCCACGCATGATACTTAATTGTAGTTTTTCATGTTATGATGCTCTTGGAGTGAGTACCGGTAGGGTCCCCAGTTCCTTTCCTGGGTGGGTGGTGTGTGTGTATTGTATATATATATGTATATATATATATAAGATATATATATATATGTATAGATATATATAATATATAAGTACATTTGGTATAAAGGTTATGACTGAGAATGGATCTTCACAATTAACAAGAGATTTATTTGCATGTTTTCGAATTATATCTTCGTCAGAAGTCCCTGTGGCGACGGTTGTCAGCTCGATTTTTCCCGCTGATCCTGGTGCTGAAAGCACGGCCTGTTTCACCAAAGCATGTTGTATCGTCTTTGCGAAGGGTATGCGATCTATACAACACTACAAGTTTTGCTTTCGGGCTGCCTTTCCCCTGTCTGTATTGCCATATATTCTTTTCCCGGATGTGCTGGCAGATTCTCACTGCATTGCCGAATTACCGCTGATCGCCTGGAAATTTTACTTGGCGGTAATATAAGTAAATTATTAGACGAGGTGCGGGTCTGATCTTTGCGAGTATATGTTCCTCCGCCTTCTTTCTAAGGTTTAGGCCAGGAAACCTCTGGGTATTGTTGTTTTCATGAAAGATTAATTATATAGGCAACCGAATCCTCAGAATTCAGGGCTGCAGATCCTCAGGCTCTGAGGAAGAAGCCAATTACCACACCAGATTTGTTTTGTTTTGTGGGCGAGTAGTAATGGATATAACCTCCTTTATTTGTATGCTTTCTTGTATACAGAGAAACGTAAGACCATCGGGGGGGGGGGGGGGGGCACACTCACACACGGGGGGGATGGATTCAGTAGTGTCCAGAAAAAGTAATTTCTGATCCTCTTCCTCCTCCCACGGTGAACTGGATTTTCTCGCTTGACGAGTTAATCCGCGTCATTGCATGTTGTAAGCCGACCTTCTTGAGACGTAAAGACGAGACATCATCTACGTAAACGAGAGAAGTTGATGTCCGCCCATTATACTTGTAGCCTTCTGCTTCCACGTCATAAATGAACAGGCAGGCCATGACTGCACTCATGGGGAGCCCATGCAAGCCACTAATCTGCTGGTATTCTTCCCTTGCCAAGTTTCAAAGTAGCCGAAGTCCGCCCCCCCCCCCCCCCCACGCACATCTTCACTAGGCGAAGAAGTGATGTCTCGGCGCGTAAGTTCGGCATCTGTCAAGGATCTGGTGACCCTCTCGACTGATCGGACTGCTCCGGGGAGGGTCTGTGGGTACATTGGTAAAGAGGGATTTTAACATCAAAACTGGCAGCTTTATTTTTTCAACCCGGAACTCTGAATACGCCCTGAACAAGTCCCGGCATTGTGTTCAGGTTGGGAATCACTGATGACCCCCATAGCGCCGGACCAGGGGTTTAGCCAATACTTAGGCCAAACGACGGGAGCGCTGCAGTAAAGAGGTGATTGGTCCTCATCGATATGGCCTGGCTTTGTGTACCTTCGGGAGCCCTCTCATGGAAGGTAACGGGGAGCCTCTTCCAGCAGGTGAATAGACCGTTTAACCTCAGCTGAACGCAAGAGTAAAACCTCGCGTCTTCTTGAACATGACAGTTTCCATCTTCCCCTCACCTTCGTTATTTTCCTGTAAACTTTCGCTAAATTTAGGTGAGCATCTGCTTATGTCAAGCTAAAAGTCAGTCCGCCGATACTTTTTTTCATGTTTAATCCACACAGGAAGTTTACGGTAATATCAGTTCTTCGCATCTGTAAAATATATTGATCTCCCTTTTCCATTTCTGCAGATACGAAACCACTTCAATCTGCTCAGGGGAGTAGCCCCGCCCTAGCCAGACGAACATCAGCTGGCTCCGGAGTCAACGGCATCTTTGTCCCCGCTAAATGTAGTCTACATTAGCAGATGATCTCAGCGCCCCTGTTCACAAAGAATGAAATTTGGCGACACTGATAGTGATTTTGGACTAAGCAAGTTCGATCATTCACATTCAACTCTAAGTATTAATCGTCAAAATTTTTGCCGCGGAGGCGGGCAGAGCGGTAAGCACTCTCGAGGGGCATGGTTGGGTCGGGGATAAACCTTGCTCTTTGAATTTGTTTACAAGGATATAGCAAAGATCAAAGAGCGGGGCACAACTCCTTTGTTAAAAATACACATGCATGGAAAAAAAAACTAGGACATAAAATATATTTAATTTAAGGGGCATGAGCAAATTCACATATGACAATTCATATCAAAACATGTATATCTGCATTACACTAATTTCTTACAAAAGTCTGCCTCGACCGTCCGTTCACCACTGGAATAATAAAAATAAAAAGGCTCGAGTACGGCTCTCTCCATTTGTTTTAGAGCAGGAGGTTCCCTATTCCTGCAAAGTCTTCCGTCCAGTTGTACAATGATCACATACAGTCCAATCACAGAAGTACTTTATTTCTTAGTCTTTCGATACACCATGTAATTGGTAAGGTCAGTGCTGGTCCCTGGTGGCCACGAGAGGAGTTCCATGCGTCCAGCTATTGCCACGAATAGCCTGGGGTCCCCCTCAAAGATAGTCCCGTTTTCCTTTCGGGAAGAATAGTTCACTACAACATCACAAGATTCAAAGTCTAACTCTTCTCACATCTGAAGGAGGGCGATATAGCGTTTTTTTCTTCATGTGATGCTCTAAGGGGGGCAGTGGTTATTAGCTTTTTTAAGATGTTTTTTGTTTTGTTTTTGTTTCGTTTTTGTTTTTAGTGTGACAAACCAAATAAGATCTAGTGAACCACTATGGCCCCCTTCCAGAAATATTCAAACATATGTACAAACTGTGTATAATGCATTCTATTTATTGAGCATTTGGTTCCTAATCATCACCCAATAACGGATGCTCATGTTTGAGCAGCCGTGCCTCTCCACCATCCTTGCCACCAAAAAAAAAAACTCGGATCTTGTGCTTTTCTTTCCACTTGTGCCACGACCGCCCGCAAATATCTTTGATGTTTGTCCGCTCATTCCTTGTCTTCGGTTTGCCTCTTCCTCTGTTTCCTATCACCATCCCTGTAAGCAAGTCTTTCTCAATACTTTACTTCTCATCACATAATAAACTTGTTTTCCTTTTGTTCAGGATGTCCAACAGCCGGTCTTTTACATTTTTATTTTTCTTCTCACACTTGCATCATTCGTTTTCTTTTTCTGTCCAGTTATCTGCAGTACTCATCTATAACAACCACATTTCAAAAACTATTGACCTTTTGTTTCTTGTCTGATCTTCTTCAGCACCCACAACTCCATAACCATTGACGCAATGGGGGGAAAATTAAATGAGGTTCAATACCTCAGCTTGTCCGCAAGGTAATGCTTCGGTCCTTTCCAGATGTTTATTGAGAGCCAAAAAAATTGTTTTTTGTGGCGTTTTAGGCAATAGCAATTTCTTCTTTTTTATTTCCGTTGAATCATCATATGTGTTTAGTAAAACAGCTCCAGATAATGAAACTCAGTTACAAAATTTTTCCACAAACACTCCATTGTTGTAACATGTTCATCATCGTCATTGCCGGTTTACTTTGAATCTTCGTGGTCTTAGTTTCTTGGCATTAGAAATAAACCGAGCCCTTTTCGCTTGGCTTCTCTAATTTTACTTAGTATTTTTGTTTGTAGTTCAGTGATACTGCTTGGCAATTAAAAGCTATATCATCGGCGTATCTTAGATTGATATTTTTGTATCCTCAACATCTACAGTTCCTTCAAAATCCTCTAGAGCACCTCTCATAATTGCTTCAAGAATATATATCAAAAAGGTGCAGAGACGAATGCAACCTTGTCGTACTTTGGCGCCTGGAGGTACGCCCATAATTACTTTACATCTCTGTTAGGGATTGTGTCTAAAGTTTCTTGGAGAGTGTTATAATTTTTTCCATTTGTTCATCACTTGCAAGGTTGGTTGGTTCGTAAGCAATTGTATAAATACTAAATGTTTATGAGGTTTTTTGCTTGTATTCTGAACTTTTTAAATGCGGTCATTTATTGGCTGTACGCCAATTAGTGCATTTGCAGTTTTTTTCTGAGAATCATAGCAACTTCCGTGACTATAACTTCCTTCGTCTTTTCCGAAAAAAGAACTGTCTTGTTTTTTCTTAGTTTTGAACTTCCATTACTGTTTCCAATTGGTCTCGCTGATTCCTAGTATTGAAATGTTGTATCTATCATTTCGTTACAGACAGTATGCAATTTACCATCTCTTCATTTTCCTTACGTTCCGATTTTTTTTAAGGTGTTTTCTTAATTGGGCATGTGTTTTTCTTTGTCTTCTTTGTTCTTCCAGATGCATATTTAACATTGTCAGCCTGGTTGCCCACTGAAATAACGCGCCCCTTGATGAACCCACGCGACGGTCGATGTGTTATGAATTAGCATTTCTGTATTCAATCATTGGTGTAGAGGTTTGTCAGGAGAAAAAAAACTTGAGTGGAATCCCAGGCTCCATTCTCAACTCGCAAGTCTCCACCTACCATGAGGAACTATCTCCTGCCGCCTATGAAACAGTTACACTGCAATAAGCCAGACATATTATTGGTGAAACCAGTAATCAGTAGAACCGAAAGTGTTTTCACCAGATTCCATGCCTGCGGCCGTGACAGCTTCCCGGGGGGGGGGGGGGGGCAACCCTGGCATCGGAGCTAATAGGGTGCTATCCGTGGGCTTCACAAAGGGAACCCCAGGTGCAGTTTATTGTCTTACCCCAGGGACCATGTTCCTAATACACATTTAAATACACCAAATATGATTAAACTTTAAAGTAGACAATCTAAAACACACTAACATATTTAGTTGATTTTTATTTTGTCCTCTGAAACCCAGCCCGATTCACGCCAGATTTAAGAAACCCTTTCCTCTAGGGCTTTGACGGAGAAAGGCTATTTTCTGTATTTTCCTTCCGCGCTTCTCTTTCCCTGATGCAGGAGCCATGTATAGCAGACGGTTACGCAGCCCACTAAAACATATGACGTGTGTGTGTTTGTTTGTGTGTGTTTGTCTGTGTGGGTGTGTTTGTTTGTGTGTTTATTTTGTTTTTGGTTGGGTTTGAGTTGTTTTGTTTTGTGTGTGTGTTTGTGTTTGTGTGTGTGTGTTTTTGTTGTTTTGTGTGTGTTTGTGTGTGTGTGTGTGTGTGTGTGCATATCTTGTATCTAAAATAAATAACTTGCCTTAAATATGAAGAACTGAGGCAAAATATGCATATAGTTGGATGAATTGCTGACAGTCACCGGCAAAGCTTAGATTCTTTAGTTCCATAGATTTTAGTTAAGGTTTGCCATCCATTTGAGGCATAACTACTAAGATTAAACCGTCTTAAGGTCTCTTCCCAAGTTAAATCGCTAAATTTTTTTCTTCGATTTGAGTATGCGGAAAAGGAATGGATAAAAAGCAAACAAGCCATGAACAAATTTCTCTTCTGGTTCCGGCGAGGCATAATTTTATTGGTACTAAAAGCTGTGGCCGGAAGGAAAAAAAAAAAAAAAAAATTTTTTTTTACACTCAGAACATCTCAAGTTTTTAAGGAAATCGCAAGAACCCACATTATACATTGCTTTTCTTATTGTTCAACTCTATTGGAATGCAAAATCTTAATAGAATGCCATGTGATGTGTTTGTAAGTTGACAATATATTATTAATAATTGTTGTCTAATACTTGATGTCCTATATAATTTTATGTAATATACAAAAATACTAAAAATTTTAACCTTCGTTCTCTACAAAAAAAAAATTAAGATATTGAAAAAATTCTAGTCGAAAGACCCCAAACTTCTCTCTCTTTTTTCAATCTTTTCCAATAGTAGCCAAGAAAGATGCACACAGGAATACCAATCTTCCAATAAATCGTATATAAAGATTTCTCTGTCACTAGTGTTTTCTTCTTGCTCATTCCGTCGGAATCCAGCGCGATATGGCATACCTTTGACCATCCATGTATTTTCTATCTGACCACTTGCTTTGCTAGTCGCCACAGTAGTTTGGTAACTGCCATAATTGCACGATGCAATTCTTGCACAGGTAAAGCAGATCATTGAATACATTTTCCCTCCAGATGGGTCCCCATGTAACTATTTGTTGCTAATAGAAAATCCTGGTTAAGTTTTAGCTTTCACCCGTACATGTTGGACGGTGCTGAGATACTCTCAAGAGGGTGGTAGCCTCCCCTTGGCAGGAAGACATGTCAGAGTCCGTTCACAGGTCCATGCAGCGTCCGAAATGGAATAATGCAGATTGCCTTTGGTCAAGCCGAAGATCTGCTGCTGACCGATACTTTCTGAATTTGGTTTTTTGTTGGGAGAGATTGTCTTACAGAGAGTAGGACTCCTGCTTACGAGATCAGTATTACTTTATGGCGCAAACAGTTGTTTATATAATATATATATATATTATTATATATATTATAATATATATATATATATATATATAATATAATATATATATATTATGAATATATATTATATATATATATATAATATATATATATATATGTATATATATATTTCTCAACTCCACATTGCCCTTTTGTGGACAGGAAATACCCTAGTCTTCTTCCTTGGTAAAAAACGGCATTTCATTTTGCTCAATTCAGAAAATGTGAGATGGTTATATCAGGCGTTCCATTCTCTAATAGATATTTATTATATACTGCTTATTTTGTGTTTTCAGACAAATGGGAGTTAGTTCTAGTAGGACCGTGCTGTTTACTTGGTGTTTTGGTCCTGTGTGCGTGCGTTGGTAAACTGTTTCAACCGAGGAGTTCAACCTTTACAAAAATGCCCTAATGCCTAAACTTTGTATTACCCTCAACTCCAGAGACTCCCTCCTCCCCCCAAACCCTTGTGTAGTCCCGTGTCTATCCCGTTTGTCTTTGTCTTCTGACAAGTCTCTTTCATCCTGGTGTTGTTATGGCGAAACTCCAAGACTGCTGGCATGTTGTTTGTGCGCCTCATTTGCAAAATAGAATCAGAAGCTTGGCAGGATGACCAGCCAAATGTATTTTTTCACTAACAGAGGATCTACAAGGAAAATACTGCTGCGGGGGGAAGAGTTGAGAGTGAGTCAATCATGTCAAAAAAGGTGTTTGTTTTGTTTTTGATTGCTCTGAAGAACAGGTTACAAGTATTTTCCTGGTGATAAGGGTACCCAATAAATCAAGAAATGACCTGAAGAAAATTATTGAGGCAAGTGAACTAATGCATTTGTAATCAAAGGGCGTCCTAGAGAATTAACAAGTTCTTTGGATAATGTGATGTTTTGAGATTAGCTTTGTATGTATAAAATAATGGGAGAAAATCCAAAGGGCCTCTATATACCACTGTTCTAAGGCAACCGAATGTTTTACCTCAAGATAAAACTGGAAAAAGATACATCTTAAATGTGATCTAAGCTAATTACACCAAACTTTTTTGGCATGTGAGAAAACTGTGGAAAGTAGACTGCTACTCCTCACTTTTAAGAATTTGTGTGTTATGTCTATGCTGGGAAAACATCTATATTTTCTCAGTGAACAACAACGTCTGGTGTTGACGTAACGCCATATGCCCATCCCCTATGTTTATCACGATTTACCTTAGCTTTTTCCTTTATTGGCTCCATCGGATTACACTTAAGCTTCCAGGG
>NC_051426.1:19659484-19664484 GCF_015228065.2 Penaeus monodon
ATAAATTGCGAGGTTGCGGACAAGCTGAGACTAAATACAAGCATAAGTCTGAGTTTGTGCTGAAGTGAGAAGATCATGTTAAGACAGAGATATACCATATATCTGGACAAGAAGAAACGAATGAAGGTGCTGAAAAAATAAATTGTAATACGCTGTGTGGATCTTGAACAAAGAAATTAAAGTATGGTCATGTGATGAGAGTAAAAGTATTGAGAAAAACTTGCTGACTAGGGATGGTGATAGGAAACAGAGGAAGAGTAAACCGAAAAGACTGACGACAACATCAAAGATATTGCGGGTTGGAGATGGTACAAGTGAATAGAAAAGCGAAGACGAGTTTAGTGGCGAAGGATGGTGAGAGGTCCAACGGCTGCTCAAGCATGAGCATCAGGAGATGATATATATATATATTATAAATATAATAAATATATATATGATGTTATATATATATGCATATATATAATAAAATATAAATATATATATAGATATATATGATATATATATATATAATATATAATAATATATATATATATAATAATATATATATATATATATATATATATATATATATATAATATATATTATATATATAATATATAATATATTAAATAATAGTAGCATTAATATATATATATAAAATTAAATTAATATATATATAATATATATAGCATATATATATTATATATTTATATTATATATATATATAAAATATTTTATATATATGCATAAAATTATATATGCATATATATATAATAATTTTATATATTATATATATATATATATATATATATATTATATATATGTATAATATATATATAATATATTTATATATATATAATATATATATGGGGGGGTGCTTCACGTGCATGGTGATGTGAAGCGATGGTGTGGTAGCCTAGATAGTGTTAAGTGTTTGCATGCCATCGAGACATTCGCATTGTTCTGGCGACTTCAATGCGTACCCGGCTGTGACCGAGCTGGCTACGAGATGTCTGTCGGCCCCCATGGTCGGGAGCTGATCCCAGCGCGAGAATAGCCCCCCTTCTCCGGGACTTTGCTAGGTCCCAGAAAAGAGGATCTCGGCTCCTGGTACCAGCGCTCCAACTCGCATCGCTGGACTTGGTACAGCGATACGGGTAATGTGGCCAAGGAGATCGACCACATTCTTGTCAGCACCGATGGAGGATCCTCCAGACTGCAGGGTTTTACCGGAGTGCTGAGTTCTGGGGCCACCGACCATAGGCTGCTTATGGCTACCCTGGGGGTCCACTTCAAAACTCCCTCCCTCCAGTGGCCACCCTAAGGTTTTTAAACTTGGACAGACTAAGGGAGGAGGAGTGTGCCCGGGGGTTCGCCACGGCAGTCTCTGACCGATTCTCAGAAACCAGCAACCTGACGGATCCAGTTGCTCTGTGGGAGTCCTTCAAGCATGTAACACTCGAAGCAGCTCAGGAGTTCATTGGCGTACGCCAAGGACAAGGCAGAATACCATCTCCCTGGAGACATTAGAGGCCACTGAAGCGTGTCGAAGGCTCGGTGAAGGGGAAATCAAGTCTTGCGTCGTTCCATGGTGCGTAGGGCTCGGACACTGCTGAGAAGGGACAAGGAACACTTCATCAGGAATCTTGCTGAGGAGGTCGAAGCCATTCTTGGTAAAGACCTTCGCCCTCCCTACCGGGCCCTGAGAAAACTGAACCTAGCCCTCCTCACAGATGACTGCAGTCCGATCAGCGGATGGACGGATCATCTCAGATCATGTTGGGGTTCGTGAACGTTGGGCTGAGTATTTAGAACAGTTGTACCAGGTGGACCCTCCAACAGTTAGCTTGGATGCAAGCGATGCCCTCAGTGCCTGTGCCGGCCCCACCCATCAGCGAGGAACCCCCTACCCTAAACAGAGGTTAGGCTGGCGATTTCCAAGCTGAAGAGTGGGAAAGCTGCAGGCATATGTGATATCCCTGCTGAATCTGCTTACGGCTGGTGGTGAACCTATGGCTCGTGGGCCTGCATACAGTCCTGACTGCCATTTGGGCAGTCTGGTACCATTCCCCTGACCTGCTGAGGGGCGTGGTCATCCCCTTTGGAAGGGGAAAGGGGATCGATGGGGCTGTAGCAACTACCGTGGCATTACACTGCCAGCATACCAGGCAAGGTTCTCTCTCTCATTCTTCTGAAACGGATCCGCACCACCTACTGAGGCACCAGAGACCGGAGCAGTCTGGATTTACTCCTGGCAAAGTCCACAATAGACCGTATACTAGCGGGTTTAGTAATTGTGGAAAAGCCGTCTTGAGTTTGGTCGTTTGGGATGCTTGCAGCCTACATCGACCTCAAGAAGGCGTTTGACTCGGTGCAACGGGAATCGCTATGGGAGATCCTGAGGCTCAGGGAATTCCGACACAGATTATTGGCCTGATAGCAACCTTCATACTGGTACTAGAAGTGCTGTAAAGTGTGGGTGGGGTATGTCGAACTTCTTCCCTGTTAATTCAGGGTGAGGCAAGGCTGTGTCCTTGCACCCACACTTTTCAACACTTGTATGGATGGATAATGGGCAGAGCTACTAGCCAAAGTCAGTGCGGGCAACACTAGGCAATATTAAGGTCTCGACCTTGACTTTGCCGACGATGTTGCCATCCTATCTGAGTCCTTGGAGTCACTTGTGGCGGCTTTGATGCATTTAGCAATGAGGCGAAGCCCCTAGGCCTAGAGGTTTTCCTGGACCAAGACCAGATTCAGGCCTTTGGGGGCCTGTTAGGGGAACCCGTTCAGTCGATCCATCTTGCGGCGAGGACGTTGAAGTCACAGAAATTTTACATACCTTGGTAGCGTAGTCCATATCTCTGGGTGTCAGACCAGGAAGTCAGTAGACGGATTGGTCTGGCAACAGGAGCCATGAACTCGATTTAAAAAGAGCGTTTGGGGATTCGGTACCTATGCAGAAGGACCAAGCTGCGTGTCTTCAAGGCCTTGATACTTCCAGTTTTGCTCTATGGAAGCGAAACCCGGACGCTATCCAGTGCCTTGGAGTCCTCGCCTTGATGCCTTTTGTAACAAGTCCCTTCGCGGATCATGGGGTACAGTTGGCAGGACCCGTGTCAACCGGCGGTTACACCGTGAGACTAGCATGGGACCTGTTTTCTTGCATAATCCGGGATCGCAACTCAGGCTATATGGCCACCTAACTCGCCTCCCTATGGACGACCCCGCCCACCCGGTTGTCTCTCTGCGAGACAACCCCGGGGAGGAAAACCTTTGGGACGTCCTAGGAGATCATGGCTTGGACAGCTCGACGAGACCTGTCGCGAGGAACTAGAGATGGGCCGTGTGCCCGCCTGGAGACTCGCCTCGAGGGATCCTCGTGGCTGGAAACGAAGGGTGGATGCGGCCATGCGCCCCGTCGGCGTAGCCCCTTGATGATGATGATGATGATGATGATATATATATATAAATATATATATATATATATTATATATATATATATATATATATATATATATATATATATATATATATATGATTTAGCCATCTCACCCTAGCATATCCATACCAACTCTCCACCAATTCCTTCTGTCTACAATATCATCAGTATCCTCCTGGGCCACTAACCATGGCTTTCGCCTTTCTATCTCCAAACCTTTCTCCATCCTTTTCTCTCGCATACGTGTAGGTCTCCAACCTCCACTCTTCTTATATGGCGCTCTGCTCCAATACCGTTCTTTTGGCAAATTCCTTGGGGTGATTTTTGACTCCAAATTGTCCTGGCGAGACCATTTCTTTTACATTAAAGAAAAAGCTCGCCGCCGCCTCCGATTCTTACAGGTTCTTTCCCATACATCCTGGGAAATCGCAAAATCGCAAAACTCTTAGCCCTTGGCGCCTTCCGCTCCTCTCCAGTTGAGTCAGTTATGCCATATCTCTCTCGACGCTGTGCCCTTCTCTCCCTCCGATGCTATGCTCGCTTCCACCAACTTTCACTCACCAAACTATCCCTCGATCCCTGCTTCCTACCTTTGTTTCTTCTCCGCGTTTACCTATTCCTTTCTCCATTCGCATGGATACTCTCCTCTCCCATTCCCCCTTTCTGCGTCTCCGACCTCTTCCGTCTGTGTCCATTCCGTTCCTCCATATATTATACCTTTCCCTCCTGAATCCAGTGTCCTTACTACAGAACTGTTTGCACTCCATTTTGCCCTAAATCACATATTGTTCCTTTCTTCCTCTTTCACTATTTTTACTGACTCCCGTAACTCATTATCTCTCATAAAGTCTATGCACTGGACCAATCTGTAAGATTCAGGACTGGTTGCTCTACCTGTCTACGCGCCACAAATCTGTCAGATTTTACTGGGTGCCCAGCCATGTCGGAACTCGTGGCAATGAACAGGCAGATGCTCTAGCGCTCCACACCACACCAACTACGTTTCTCACGTATTCCAGCCACGGCTTATTACCCCCACTTTAAGACCTTCCTTTACCCGATGGCAATCTTTCTGATCAAGTCTTCGCTCTAATAAATTACATACTGTAAAACTATCAATCTCCTGGTCAGATCCATTTTGTCAGAACAGACTCTGGGAGACGGCTCTCGTCTGCTTACGTATTAGCCATATCTGATGTCACCATCTGACCCGCCCCTATGTTCCCTATGTAATTTTCCTCTTTCAGTTCCACACATTCTGTTGTCCTATCCACGCTTTCCTGCAGTCCGTACCTCTGCTTTCCCCACCTATCTTCCCTTCACCGACCTCCCAACCTGTCAGACAGGATCCCACACTTTCGGCTTTGACAACCTGTTTTCCTTCCACGCAAACACACACATATACACACACACAAACACACACACACATACACACACACACACACACACACATATATATATATAAATATATATATATATATAATATATATATTATATATATATATATATATATTCACACACACACACACACACACACACACACACACACACACACACACACACACAACACACACACACA
>NC_051426.1:19669484-19675357 GCF_015228065.2 Penaeus monodon
GGGATGGGTTTCAGAGGATCAAATAAAAATCAACTAATCTGTTAGTGTGTTTTAGATTGTCTACTTTAAAGTTTAATCATATTTTGTGTATTTTAAATGTGTATTAGGCAACCTGGTCCTGGGTAAGACAATAAACTGCACCCTGGGGTTCCCTTGAACACGGATAGCACCCTATTAGCTCCCTATGCCAGGGTTGCGGTGAAGCTGTCGGCAGCAGGGCAGTGGATATCTGGTGAAAACACTTTCGGTTCTACTGATTACTGGTTTCACCAAATAATATGTCTGGCTTATTGCAGTGTAACTGTTTCAAGGCGGCAGAGATAGTTCCTCCTGGTTAGTTGGAGACTGCGAGTTGAGAAGGAGCCTGGGGGATTCCACTCAATTTTTCTTTTCTCCTGACAAACCTCTACACCAATGATTGAATACAGAAATGATAATTCATAACACATCGCCCGTCGCGTGGGTTATCAAGGGGCGCGTTATTCAGTGGGCAACCAGGCTGACAATGTTAAATATGCATCTGGAAGACAAAGAAGACAAAGAAAACATGTCCAATTAAGAAACACATTAAAAATCGGAACGTAAGGAAAATGAAAGAGATGGGTAAATTGCATACTGTCTGTAACGAAATGGATAGATACAACATTCAAATACTAGGAATCAGCGAGACCAATTGGAAAAGTAATGGAAGTTTCAAAACTAAAGAAAACAAGACAGTTCTTTTTTCTGGAAAAGAAGAAGGAAGTTATAGTCACGGAGTTGCTATGATTCTCACGAAAAAAACTGCAAATGCACTAATTGGGTACAGCCCAATAATGACCGCATTTTAAAAGTCAGAATACAAGCAAAACCTCATAACATTAGTATTATACAATGCTACGCACCAACCAACCTGCAAGTGATGAACAAATGGAAAAAAAATTTTAACACTCTCCAAGAAACTTTAGACACAATCCCTAACAGAGATGTAAAAGTAATTATGGGGGACCTCAGCGCCAAAGTACGACAAGGTTGCATTCTGTCTCTGCACCTTTTTGATATATATTCTGAAGCAATTATGAGAGGTGCTCTAGAGAATTTTGAAGGAACTGTAGATGTAGGAGGATACAAAATATCAATCTAAGATACGCCGATGATATAGTTTTAATTGCCAGCAGTATCACTGAACTACAACAACTACTAGATAAAATTAGAGAAGCAAGCGAAAAGGCTGGTTTATTTCTTAATGCCAAGAAACTAAGACCACGAAGATTCAAAGATAACCGGCAATGAACGATGATGAACATGTTACAATCAATGGAGTGTTTGTGGAAAATGTGAAAGAGTTCACTTATCTTGGAGCTGTTTTACTAACACATATGATGATTCACCGGAAATAAAAAGAAGAATTGCTATTGCCAAAAATGCCACAATTGCTCTCAATAACATCTGGAAAGACCGAAGCATTACCTTACGGACAAAGCTGAGGTTATTGAACTCATTAATTTTCCCAATTGCGTCATATGGTTCTGAGTGTTGGGTGCTGAAGAAGATAGACAAGAAAAAGGTCAATAGTTTTTGAAATGTGGTGTTATAGATGAGTACTGCATATTAACTGGACAGAAAAGAAAACGAATGATGAAGTGCTGAGAAAAATAAAATGTAAAGACCGGCTGTTGGACATCCTGAACAAAAGGAAAACAAGTTTATTATGTGATGAGAAGTAAAAGTATTGAGAAAGACTTGCTGACAGGGATGGTGATAGGAAACAGAGGAAGAGGCAACCGAAGACAAGACTGAGCGACAACATCAAAGATATTTGCGGGCTGTCGATGGTACAAGTGGAAAGAAAAGCACAAGATCGAGTTGAGTGGCAGAGGATGGTGGAGAGGTCCACGGCTGCTCAAACATGAGCATTCCGTTATTGGTGATGATTAGGCAACCAAATGTCAATAAATAGAATGCATTATACACAGTTGTACATATGTGAATATTTCTGGGGAAGGGGGTCCATAGTGTTCACTAGATTCTTATTGGTTTGTAACACTAAAAACAAAACGAAACAAAAACAAAACAAAACACATTTAAAAAGCTAATAACCACTGCCTTAGAGCATCACATGAAGAAAAAACGCTATATCGCCCTCCTTCAGATGTAGAAGAGTTAGACTTGAATCTTTGTGATGTTGTAGTGAACTATCTTCCCGAAAGGAAAACGGGACTATCTTTGAGGGGATCCCAAGCTATTCGTGGCAGAGCTGGACGCATGGAACTTCCTCTCGTGGCCACCAGGGACCAGCACTGACCTTACCAATTACATGGTGTATCGAAAGACTAAGAAATAAAAGTACTTTCTGTGATTGACTGTATGTGATCATTGTAACTGACGGAAGACTGCAGGAATAGGGAACCTCCTGCTCTAAAACAAATTGGAGAGAGGCCGTACTCGAGCCCTTTTTATTTTTATTATCCAGTGGTGAACGGACGGTACGAGGCAGACCTTTTGTAAGATAATTAGTGTAATGCAGATTTATACACGTTTTGATATGAATTGTCATTTATGTGAATTTGCTCATGCCCCTTAATTAAATATTAATTTTATGTCCTGTTTTTTTTTCCATGCATTGTGTATTTTTAACAAAGAGTTGTGCCCAGGCTCTTTGATCTTTTGCTATATCCTTGTAACAAATTCAAGAGCAAGGTTTATCCCCGACCCACCATGCCCTCGGAGAGTGCTTACCGCTCGGCCCGCTCCGTCGGCAAAAATTTGACGATTAATAATTAGAGTTGAATGAATGAATCGACTTGCTTAGTCCAAAATCACTACAGTGTCGCCAATTTCATCTTTGTGAACAGGGGCTCTGAGATCATCTGCTAATGTAGACTACATTTAGCGGGACAAAGATGCCGTGACTCCGAGAGCCAGCTGATGTCGGTCTGGCTAGGGCGGGCTACTCCCCTGAGCAGCTTGAAGTGGTTTCGTATCTTCATAAACTGGAACAGGGATGATCAAATATATTTTACAGATGCGAAGAACTGATATTACCGTAAACTTCCTGGTGATAAACATGAAAAAAGTATCGGCGACTGACTTTTAGCTTGACATAATCAGATGCTCAAACCTAAATGTTAGCGAAGTTTACAGGAAAATAACGAAGGTGAGGGGAAGATGGAAACTGTCATGTTCAAGAAGAAGGCGAGGGTTTTTCTCTTGCGTTCAGCTGAGGTTAAACGTCTACTTCACCTGCTGGGAAGAGGCTCCCCGTTACCTTTCCATGAGAGGGCTCCCGAAGGTACACAAGCCAGGCATATCGATGAGACCAATCACCTCTTTACTGGCAGCGCTCCCCGTCGTTTGGCTAAGTATTGGCTAAACCCTGTCCGGCGCTATGGGGGTCATCAGTGATCCCAACCTGAACAATGCCGGGGACTGTCAGGCGTCTTCAGAGTTCCGGGTGAAAAAAAAGCTTGCCAGTTTTGATGTAAAATCCCTCTTTACCAATGTACCCACAGACGGAGCAGTCCGATCAGTCGAGAGGGTCACCAGATCCTTGACAGATGCCGAACTTACGCTGCCGAGACATCACTTCTTCGCCTAGTGAAGATGTGCGTGGACTTCGGCTACTTTGAAACTGCAGGGGAAGAATACCAGCAGATTAGTGGCCTTGCCATGGGCTCCCCCATGAGTGCAGTCATGGCCTGCCTGTTCATGGAGACGCTGGAGCGACAGCTACAAGGATATAATGGGCAGGGCATTCAACTTCTCTTCGTTACGTAGATATGTCTCGTCATCGTCTCAAGAAGGTCGTGCTTACAACATGCACTGACGCGGCTTAACTCCGTCAGCGAGAAAATCCAGTTCACCGTGGAGGAGGAAGAGGATCAGAAATTACTTTTTCTGGACACTCTGATCCATCGGGATGACGATGGTCTACGTTTCTCTGTATACAGAAAGCATACAAATAAAGATGGTTATATCCATTACTACTCCGCCCACAACAACAAAACAAAATCTGGTGTGGTAATTGGCTTCTTCCTCAGAGCACTGAGGATCTGCAGCCCTGAATTCTTTAGGATTCGGTTGCCTATATAATTAATTCTTTCATGAAACAAATATCCCAGAGGTTTCCTGCTAAACCTTAGAAAGAAGGCGGAGAACATACTCGCAAGATCAGACCCTGCACCCTCGTCTAATAATTTTCTTATATTACCGCCAAGTAAAATTTCCAGGCGATCAGCAGGTAATTCGGCAATGCAGTGAGAATCGCCAGCACACCCGGGGGAAAAAGATATATGGCAATACGAGACAGGAAGCAGCCCGAAAGCAACCCTTGTATGTTGTATATCGCATACCCTTCAGCAAATGCGATACAGCATGCTTTGGTGAAACAGGCCGTGCTTTCAGCACCAGATCAGCGAAAATCGGCTGACAACCGTCGCACAGGACTTCTGACGAAGATATAATCGAAACCTGTCAAATAAATCTCTTGTATTGTGAAGATACCCATTCTCATTCATACCTTTTATACAAATGTACTTATATAATAATATATATTATAATATATATATATAATATATATATATATATATATATATATACATACACACACCACACACACAGGAAAGGAACTGGGACCCTACCGTGTACTCACTCCAAGAGCATCATAACATGAAACTACAATTAAGTATCATGCTGTGACCACGGCGGGTCAACATGAAACCTACCGTAAAAAAAAATGTATATATAAATGTAATTATATATGTATATGATATGTATATATGTACATATATATACATATATATAGATAGATAAAATATGTATATATATATATTATATATATATATATATATATATATATAATATATATATAAAATATACATATATAACATATACACACACACACACACACACACACACACAACACCATATATTATACATATAATATATACATATATAATAGATTATATATATATATATACATTAATATATATATATATATATATAATATATATAATATATATTATATATATATATAGATATATATGTATATATTATTTATATATATATATTAATATATATAATTATATATATATATATATATACATATATATATATATATATACAATATATATATATATATTATATATATATATATATATATATATATATATATATATAAAATATATATATAAGTTGAGGTGGCTGCCCTCTCAGAGGTGAGAAGACCTGGTAGCGGCACGATCAGTGTGGATGGTTATATATATATATATATATATATATATATATAATACTATATATATATATATATATTATATAAAATATACACACACATATATATATATATATATATATTTTATATATTTTAGATAGATATATATATATGGTATGGATATATTATATATATATTTTATATATATATATTATATATATATATATATATATAATAATTACACACTTATATATTATACATATATATATATATATATATATATATATATATATATATATATTATAAATATATATATATAAGTTGAGGTGGCTGCCCTCTCAGAGGTGAGAAGACCTGGTAGCGGCACGATCAGTATGGGTGGGTACACCTACTACTGGTCGGGCCGTAGTGATGGTCACCACCTCCAGGGTGTAGCCACAGCCATCTCCAGTCGACTTCAGTCCGCGGTAGTCGAGGTGACACCGGTTGATGAGGGTATCATGGCATTGAGACTGAAGCATGCTTTTGGCTTCTTGTCTCTTATTGCTGTATACGCTCCTACCGATGTATATAAAACCGATGTGAAAGAGGCGTTCTATGCCAAACTCGCATCTGTGGCAGACGATTGCCCCCGGCGAGACATTCGCATTGTCTGGGCGACTTCAATGCGGTTTTTCCCCCTGGC
>NC_051426.1:19675457-19688262 GCF_015228065.2 Penaeus monodon
AAAACAGGACATAAAATTATATTTAATTAAGGGGCATGAGCAAATTCACATAAATGACAATTCATATCAAAACGTGTATAAATCTGCATTACACTAATTATCTTACAAAAGGTCTGCCTCGTACCGTCCGTTCACCACTGGATAAAAATAAAAGGGCTCGAGTACGGCCTCTCTCCAATTTGTTTTAGAGCAGGAGGTTCCCTATTCCTGCAGTCTTCCGTCAGTTACAATGATCACATACAGTCAATCACAGAAAGTACTTTTATTTCTTAGTCTTTCGATACACCATGTAATTGGTAAGGTCAGTGCTGGTCCCTGGTGGCCACGAGAGGAAGTTCCATGCGTCCAGCTCTGCCACGAATAGCTTGGGATCCCCTCAAAGATAGTCCCGTTTTCCTTTCGGGAAGATAGTTCACTACAACATCACAAAGATTCAAAGTCTAACTCTTCTACATCTGAAGGAGGGCGATATAGCGTTTTTCTCTTCATGTGATGCTCTAAGGCAGTGGTTATTAGCTTTTTAAATGTTTTTGTTTTTGTTTTTGTTTCGTTTTGTTTTTAGTGTTACAAACCAAATAAGAATCTAGTGAACACTATGGACCCCCTTCCCCAGAAATATTCACATATGTACAACTGTGTATAATGCATTCTATTTATTGACATTTGGTTGCCTAATCATCACCAATAACGGAATGCTCATGTTTGAGCAGCCGTGGACCTCTCCACCATCCTGCCACTCAACTCGATCTTGTGCTTTTCTTTCCACTTGTACCATCGACAGCCCGCAAATATCTTTGATGTTGTCGCTCAGTCTTGTCTTCGGTTTTGCCTCTTCCTCTGTTTCCTATCACCATCCCTGTCAGCAAGTCTTTCTCAATACTTTTACTTCTCATCACATAAAACTTGTTTTCCTTTTGTTCAGGATGTCCAACAGCCGGTCTTTACATTTTATTTTTTCTCAGCACTTCATCATTCGTTTTCTTTTCTGTCCAGTTAATATGCAGTACTCATCTATAACACCACATTTCAAAACTATTGACCTTTTTCTTGTCTATCTTCTTCAGCACCCAACACTCAGAACCATATGACGCAATTGGGAAAATTAATGAGTTCAATAACCTCAGCTTTGTCCGTAAGGTAATGCTTCGTCTTTCCAGATGTTATTGAGAGCAATTGTGGCGTTTTTGGCAATAGCAATTCTTCTTTTATTTCCGGTGAATCATCATATGTGTTAGTAAAAACAGCTCCAAGATAAGTGAACTCTTTCACATTTTCCACAAACACCATTGATTGTAACATGTTCATCATCGTTCATTGCCGGTTATCTTTGAATCTTCGTGGTCTTAGTTTCTTGGCATTAAGAAATAAACCAGCCTTTTCGCTTGCTTCTCTAATTTTATCTAGTAGTTGTTGTAGTTCAGTGATACTGCTGGCAATTAAAACTATATCATCGGCGTATCTTAGATTTGATATTTTGTATCCTCCAACATCTACAGTTCCTTCAAAATTCTCTAGAGCACCTCTCATAATTGCTTCAGAATATATATCAAAAAGGTGCAGAGACAGAATGCAACCTTGTCGTACTCCTTGGCGCTGAGGTCTCCCATAATTACTTTACATCTCTGTTAGGGATTGTGTCTAAAGTTTCTTGGAGAGTGTTATAATTTTTTTCCATTTGTTCATCACTTGCAGGTTGGTTGGTGCGTAGCATTGTATAATACTAATGTTTATGAGGTTTTGCTTGTATTCTGACTTTTAAAATGCGGTCATTTATTGGCTGTACCCAATTAGTGAAATTTGCGTTTTTTTCGTGAGAATCTAGCAACTCCGTGACTATAACTTCCTTCTTCTTTTCCAGAAAAAAGAACTGCCCTTGTTTTCTTTAGTTTTGAAACTTCCATTACTTTTAAATTTGGGTCCGCTGATTCCTAGTATTTGAATGTTGTATCTATCCATTTCGTTACAGACAGTATGCAATTTACCCATCTCTTTCATTTTCCTTACGTTCCGATTTTTAATGTGTTTCTTAATTGGACAGTTTTCTTTGTCTTCTTGTCTTCCAGATGCATATTTAACATTGTCCCTGGTTGCCCACTGAAAACGCGCCCCTTGATAACCCACGCGACGGGCGATGTTTATAATTATCATTTCTGTATTCAATCATTGGTGTAGGGGTTTTGGGCAGGAGAAAAGAAAAATTGAGTGGAATCCCCCAGGCTCCTTCTCAATCGCAGTCTCCAACTAACCAGGAGGAACTATCTCTGCCGCCTTGAAACAGTTACACTGCAATAACCAGACATATTATTTGGTGAACCAGTAAACAGTAGAACCGAAAGTGTTTTCACCAGATATCCATGCCCTGCTGCCGACAGCTTCACCGCACCCTGGCCCTAGGGAGCTAATAGGGTGCTATCCGTGTTCAAGGGAACCCCAGGGTGCAGTTTATTGTCTTTCCCGACCAGGTTGCCTAATACCATTTAAAATACACAAAATATGATTAAAATTTAAAGTAAAACAATCTAAAACACACTAACAGATTAGTTGTTTTTATTTGATCCTCTGAAACCCATCCCGATTCACGCCAATTAAGAAACCCTTCTCTAGGGCTTGGACGGAGAAAGGCTATTTTCTGTAGTGTTCCTTCCCCCGCTTCTCTTTCCCTGATGCAGGAGCCATGTATGCAGACGGGTTACGCAGCTCCACCCAAAACATATGATTTGTATGTTTGTTTGTTTGTGTGTGTTTGTCTGTGTGTGTGTTTGTTTGTGTGTTTATTTTGTTTGTGTGGGTTTGAGTTTGTTTGTTTGTGTGTGTGTTTGTGTTTGTGTGTGTGTTTGTTTGTTTGCTTGTGTTTGTTTGTTTGTTTGTTTGTGTTTGTTTGTTTGTGTGTGTGTGTGTGTGTGCATATCTTGTACTAAAAATAAATAAACTTGCCTTAAATATGAGAAACTGAGGCAAAATATGCATATAGTTGGATGAAATACTGACAGTCACCGCAAAGATTAGATTCTTTAGGTTCCATAGATATTTAGTTAAGGTTGCCATCCATTTGAGGCATAACTACTAAGAGTAAACAGTCTTAAGTCTACTTCCCAAGTTAAATCGCTAAATTTTTTTTCTTCGATTTGAGTATGCGGAAAGGAATGGATAAAAGCAAACAAGGCATGAACAAATTTCTCTTCTGGTTCCGGCGAGGCATAATTTATATTGGTACTAAAAGCTGTGGCCGAGGAAATCACTCAGAACATCTCAAGTTTTAAGGAAATCGCAAGAACCAACAATTATACATTGCTTTTCTTATTGTTCAACTCTATTGGAATGCAAATCTTAATATGAATGCCATGTATGTGTTGTAAGTTGACAATATATTATTATAATTGTTACTATACTTGATTCCTATATAATTTTATGTAATATACCAAAAATACTAAAATTTACCTTCGTTCTCTACAAAAAAAAAATTAAGATATTGAAAAATCTAGTCGAAAGACCCCAAACTTCTCTCTCTTTTCAATCTTTCCAATAGTAGCCAAGAAAGATGCACACAGGAAATACCAATCTTCCAATAAATCGTATATAAAGATTTCTCTGTACTAGTTTTCTTCTTGCTCATTTCCGTCGGAATCCAGCGCGATATGTCATACTTGACCATCATGTATTTTCTATCTGACCATTGCTTTGCTAGTCGCCAAGTAGTTGGTACTGCCATAATTGCACGATGATTCTTGCACAGGTTAAAGCAGATCATTGAAATACATTTTCCACTCCAGATGGTCCCCATGTACTATTTGTTCTAATAGAAAATCCTGGTTAAGTTTTAGCTTCACACAGTACATGTATGGAACGGCCTTGAGATACTCTCAAGATGTGGGTAGCCTCCCACTTGGGCAGAAGACATGTCAGAGTCGGTCACAGGGTCCAGCAGCGTCTAATGGAATAATGCAGATTGCCATTTGGTCAACCGAAGATCTGCTGCTGACCGATACTTTCTGAATTTGTTTTTTGTTGGGGAGAGAATGGTCTTACAGAGAGTAGGACTCCTGCTTAAGAGATCAGTATTACTTATGGCGCAAACAGGTGATATATATATATATATATATATATATATATATATTATATATATATATATATATATATATATATATATATATATATATATATATATATATATATATCTCAACTCCACATTGCCCCTTTTGTGGACAGGAACTACCCTAGTCTTCTCCTTGGGAAAAAACGGCCATTTCATTTTGCAGGCAATTCAGAAAATGTGAGAGGGTTATATCAGGCGTTCATTCTCTAATAGATATTTTATTATATACTGCTTTATTTTGTGTTTTCAGACAAATGGGAGTTAGTTCTAGTAGGACCGGTGCTGGTTACTTGGTGTTTGGTACCTGTGTGCGTGCGTTGGTAAACTGTTCACCGAGGAGTTCAACCTTTACAAAATGCCCTAATGCCTAAACTGTGTATTACCCTCAACTCCAGAGAACCCTTGTTAGTCTGTCTATCCCGTTTGTCTTTGTCTTCTGACAAGTATCTTTCATCCTGTGTTGTTATGGCGAAATCCAAGACTGCTGGCATGTTGTTGTGCGCCTCATTTGCACTAGAATCAGAAGCTTGGCAGGGATGACCAAGCCAAATGTATTTTCACTAACAGAGGATCTACAAGGAACATACTGCTGCGGAAGAGTTGAGAGTGAGTCAAATCCATGTCAAAAAGGTGTTTGTTTGTTTTTGAGTGCTCTGAATAACAGGTTACAAGTATTTCCTGGTGATAAGGTACCCAAGAAATCAAGAAATGACCCTGAAGAAAATTATTGAGCAAGTGAACAATGCATTTGTAATCAAAGGGCGTCTAGAGAATTAACAGTTCTTTGGATAATGTGATGTTTGAGATTATCTGTTTGTATAAAATAATGGGAGAAAATCCAAAGGGCCTCTATATACCACTGGTTTCTAAGGCAACCGAAATGTTTACCTCAAGATAAACTGGAAAAGATACATCTAAATGTGATCTAGCATAATTACACCAAACTTTTGCATGTGGAGAAAACTGTGAAAGTAGACTGCTACTCCTCACTTTTAGAAGTTGTGTGTTATGTCTATGCTGGGAAAACATCTATATTTTCTCAGTGACAACAACGTCTGGTGTTGACGTAGCCATGATGCCCATCCTCCTATGTTTATCAAGATTAACCTTTAGCTTGTTTCCTTTATGGCTCCATCGGATACTACTTAAGCATTCCAGGGACCCCATGGCCTGCAAATGTTTTTTCGGAGTTATTGTACAAGAGGAGAGCGGCAATGCATAGAGGTTTCCTTTTCGTCTGCTTTGCATTTTCACATATCTATTCTGAAATAGATTATACTAGTTTTGTAGATTATTCAACATGTTTTCTTTTTTTTTTCAGCGTCACCACTGCTCTCTATCTGGCAGTGTGTGTTAAGTATGTGTGTGTGTGTGTGTGTGTGAGTGTGTGTGAGTGAGTGTGTGTGTGAGTGTGAGTGTGTGTGTGTGTGTGTGTGTGTGTGTTTATGTGTGTGAGTGTGTTTGTGTGTGAGTGTGTGTGTGAGTGTGTGTGTGTGTGTGTGTGTTTGCGCGCGCGCGCGCGCGTGTATGTGTGTGTGTGTGTGTGTTTGCGTGTGTGTGTGTGTGTGTGTGTGTGTGTCTGTGTGTGTTTTGCGTGTGTGTGTCTGTGTTTGCGTGTGTATGTGTGTGTGTGTGTGTTTGCGTGTCTGTTTGCGTGCGTGTGTGTGTGTGTGTGTGTGGTGTGTGTGTGTGTGTGTGTGTGTGTGTGCGTGTGAAAAAGGGTAAACTGGTGAGATAGTAATAGACTCCTTAGTGATCGAGTACTTGTGGAACCATCCGTGTAAACACAGTTAATAAAATAAGGCAAGTCGCCCTCCCGGCACAAGGGCTGAACGGATGTGGTAGGGAAGGCGGCGTCGCCGTCACGTGTTTCCCTTTCAGGCAACAATAATCAACGCGATAAAACGCCGGCTGCACTAACGTTAACGACCTCTGCACTATGCTGGCATTTCATTTTACAGCGGGATTCTCTGTCACTGGAGAATTGTTTTCTTCGTGTCTGTTTTCAACCATGTTGCTTGAAGGACAAAGAAAAAAAACTATAGCTTTTCCTGCTGGAATGTTAAACTGCATGGGCTTTCATTTTGAAATGTCACTCGTCTTCTCCCTCTCCACACAGGATTGTATCATAGACTTGCTCTTCTACCTTTTTGTAATCTCATTTCTTTTCTTTGCTCTGGGATCAAGCCAGAGTTGAAGAAAAGAAAGTGAGCAAAAAGGATCGCCCAAATCCATTCACAAATTTCCTTTCTGTGTGCGAGTTGCGTCGCCTGCCATCCAAGTCCTGAAGTGGGTTTGTGACCTTCGTGATTTTTCTCAACTGCCCCTTCCTCGGAATTTGGAGGAAATTGGAATCTCGTAGCAACACCACTGATTTCATTGAAAAACAAACAGCAGTGATCCAAATTTAAGCATTATTTTCCCGACTTTGTCACTAATCAATGTGTAAACCAGTAAGGTATAAAACAGAAACGGATGAACACTCAAATTCCTCCTGCTCTTGCAGATTTCTCTTCAAAATAAACGTCTGCATGAGAGATCACCTTGTATATGTGCCGAAAGAGTATGCAGCAACAGAATACTGTTTTATCGAACTCTTTGCAGCCTCTTGCAAATAAGAAAGTAATTAGACTGCACTTGACATTCACAGGAACATACTTTGATGTGATCAGTTACGCGTTGTCGCAAACACGTATTGTCGATATTTTGATGAAAACATCTCTTGCCACCAAATGTATCCGGATTCTCTTTCATCGTGATGTTAACAACCTGAATGACCTTCAGCACGTGTAACTTCACAGAGTGTATACCGAATTCATACAGTTTTACGTTTCATACAATAAGCCATGTTTTTTTTCATAATGATTATAAATCTAAACATAGTTTAAGCCCCTTAATCTTTGTGAAGTGTAAACAAGCTGCCTCTTTCAGGATTTACCGGCAAAAATGCTGGACCAGATTTCTCAATAGGCCTATTAAAAGCGAAAATACAATTTTCGTTTCCAAGTAAAATATACTATGTTCATGGGAATATTACCAACCACCATCAAATAATAAAAGTAAGATAACCAGATTTCCTGGACATTTTCATTTGTATTGTCTATATATAAACATACGTGCATACATGTGTGTGTGTGTGTACAGTATATACACACATACATGCATGCACATGTATATGTGTATATATATTTATATATGTATATGTGTGACCACAAGTGTCGGAGTCTAGTGCTCTAACCACTTGACCATCGCGGCATATGCATATATATGTGTGTGTGTGTGTGTGTGTCTGTGTGTGTGTGTGTGTATTATGTATATATATATATATATATATATATATATATATATATATATATATATATATATATATATGTATATATATATATATTATATATATATATATATATATAATATTGTGTGTGTGTGTGTGTGTGTGTGTTGTGTGTGTGTGTGTGTGTGTGTGTGTGTGTGTGTGTGTGTGGTGGTACATATTATATATATATATATATATATATATATATATATATATATATATATATATATATATATATATATTTATATATATATATGTGTGTGTGTGTGTGTGTGTGTATGTGTGTGTGTGTTTGTGTGTGTGTGTATATGTGTGTGTTTGCGTGGAAGGAAAACAGGTTGTCAAAGCAGAAAGTGTGGGATTCTGACAGGTTGGGAGGTCGGTGAAGGGAAGGATAGGTGGGGAAAGCAGAGGTACGGACTGCAGGAAAGCGTGGATAGGACAACAGAATGTGTGGAACTGAAAGAGGAAAATTACATAGGGAACATAGGGGCGGGTCAGATGGTGACATCAGATATGGCTAATACGTAAGCAGACGAGAGCCGTCTCCCAGAGTCTGTTCTGACAAAATGGATCTGACCAGGAGATTGATAGTTTTACAGTATGTAATTTATTAGAGCGAAGACTTGATCAGAAAGATTGCCATCGGGTAAAGGAAGTCTTAAAGTGGGGTAATAAGCCGTGGCTGGAATACGTGAGAAACGTAGTTGGTGTGGTGTGGAGCGCTAGAGCATCTGCCTGTTCATTGCCACGAGTTCCGACATGGCTGGGCACCCAGTAAAATCTGACAGATTTGTGGCGCGTAGACAGGTAGAGCAACCAGTCCTGAATCTTACAGATTGGTCCAGTGCATAGACTTTATGAGAGATAATGAGTTACGGGAGTCAGTAAAAATAGTGAAAGAGGAAGAAAGGAACAATATGTGATTTAGGGCAAAATGGAGTGCAAACAGTTCTGTAGTAAGGACACTGGATTCAGGAGGGAAAGGTATAATATATGGAGGAACGGAATGGACACAGACGGAAGAGGTAAACGCGGAGAAGAAACAAAGGTAGGAAGCAGGGATCGAGGGATAGTTTGGTGAGTGAAAGTTGGTGGAAGCGAGCATAGCATCGGAGGGAGAGAAGGGCACAGCGTCGAGAGAGATATGGCATAACTGACTCAACTGGAGAGGAGCGGAAGGCGCCAAGGGCTAAGAGTTTTGCGATTTTGCGATTTCCCAGGATGTATGGGAAAGAACCTGTAAGAATCGGAGGCGGCGGCGAGCTTTTTCTTTAATGTAAAAGAAATGGTCTCGCCAGGACAATTTGGAGTCAAAAATCACCCCAAGGAATTTGCCAAAAGAACGGTATTGGAGCAGAGCGCCATATAAGAAGAGTGGAGGTTGGAGACCTACACGTATGCGAGAGAAAAGGATGGAGAAAGGTTTGGAGATAGAAAGGCGAAAGCCATGGTTAGTGGCCCAGGAGGATACTGATGATATTGTAGACAGAAGGAATTGGTGGAGAGTTGGTATGGATATGCTAGAGGTGAAGATGGCTAAATCATATATATATATATATATATATATATATATATATATATATATATATATATATATATATATATATCATCATCATCATCATCATCATCAAGGGGCTAACGCCGACGGGGGCGCATGGCCGCATCCACCCTTCGCTTCCAGCCACGAGGATCCCTCGAGGCGAGTCTCCAGGCAGGCACACGGCCCATCTCTAGTTCCTCGCGACAGGTCTCGTCGAGCTGTCCAAGCCATGATCTCCTAGGACGTCCCAAAGGTCTCCTCCACCCAGGGTTGTCTCGCAGAGAGACAACCTGGTGGGCAGGGTCGTCCATAGGGAGGCGAGTTAGGTGGCCATATAGCCTGAGTTGGCGATCCCGGATTATGCAAGTAACAGGTCCCATGCTAGTCTCACGGTGTAACCGCCGGTTGGACACGTGGTCCTGCCAACTGTACCCCATGATCCGGCGAAGGGACTTGTTACAAAAGGCATCAAGGCGAGACTCCAAGGCACTGATAGCGTCCAGGTTTCGCTTCCATAGAGCAAAACTGAAGTATCAAGGCCTTGAAGACACGCAGCTTGGTCCTTCTGCATAGGTACCGACATCTCCAAACGCTCTTGTTAATCGAGTTCATGGCTCCTGTTGCCAGACCAATCCGTCTACTGACTTCCTGGTCTGACAACCCAGAGATATGGACTACGCTACCAAGGTATGTAAAACTTTCTGTGACTTCAACGTCCTCGCCGCAAGCATGGATCGACTGAACGGGTTCCCCTAACAGGCCCCCAAAGGCCTGAATCTTGGTCTTGGTCCAGGAGCCGCCACAAGTGACTCCAAGGACTCAGATAGGATGGCAACATCGTCGGCAAAGTCAAGGTCCGAGACCTTAATATTGCCTAGTGTTGCTCCGCACTGACTTTGGCTAGTAGCTCTGCCCATTATCCAGTCCATACAAGTGTTGAAAAGTGTGGGTCCAGGACACAGCCTTGCCTCACCCCTGAATTAACAGGGAAGAAGTTCGACATACCCCCACCACACTTTACAGCACTTTCAGTACCAGTATAGAGGCTTGCTATCAGGCCAATAATCTGTGTCGGAATTCCCCTGAGCCTCAGGATCTCCCTAGCGATTCCCGTTGCACCGAGTCAAACGCCTTCTTGAGGTCGATGTAGGCTGCAAGCATCCCACGACCAAACTCAAGACGGCGTTCCACAATTACTCGAAGCGCTAGTATACGGTCTATTGTGGACTTGCCAGGAGTAAATCCAGACTGCTCCGGTCTCTGGTGCCTCAGTAGGTGGTTGCGGATCCGTTTTCAGAAGAATGTGAGCGAGAACCTTGCCTGGTATGCAGAGCAGTGTAATGCCACGGTAGTTGCTACAGTCCCATCGATCCCCTTTCCCCTTCCAGAGAGGGATGACCAGCCCCTCACATGTCAGGGGAATGGTACCAGACTGCCAAATGGCAGTCGGACTGTATGCAGGCCCCGAGCCATAGGTTCACCCCCAGCCTTTAGCAATTCAGCAGGATATCACATATGCCTGCAGCTTTCCCACTCTTCAGCTTGGAAATCGCCAGCCTAACCTCTGTTAGGGTAGGAGGTTCCTCGCTGATGGGTGGGTCCGGCACAGGCACTGAGACATCGCTTGCATCCAAGCTAACTGTTGGAGGGTCCACCTGGTACAACTGTTCTAAATACTCAGCCCAACGTTCACGAACCCCAACATGATCTGAGATGATCCGTCCATCCGCTGATCGGACTGCAGTCATCTGTGAGGAGGGCTTAGGGTTCAGTTTTCTCAGGGCCTGGTAGGCAGGGCGAAGGTCATTTACCAAGAAATGGCCTTCGACCTCCTCAGCAAGATTCCTGATGAAGTGTTCCTTGTCCCTTCTCAGCAGTGTCCGAGCCCTACGCACCATGGAACGACGCAAGACTTGATTCCCATTCAGCCGAGCCTTGCGACACGCTTCAGTGGCCTCTAATGTCTCCAGGGAGATGGTATTCTGCCTTGTCCTTGGGCGTACGCCAATGAACTCCTGAGCTGCTTCGAGTGTTACATGCTTGAAGGACTCCCACAGAGCAACTGGATCCGTCAGGTTGCTGGTTTCTGAGAATCGGTCAGAGACTGCCGTGGCGAACCCACGGGCACACTCCTCCTCCCTTAGTCTGTCCAAGTGAAAAACCTTAGGGTGGCCACTGGAGGGACGGGGAGTTTTGAAGTGGACCCGCAGGGTAGCCATAAGCAGCCTATGGTCGGTGCCACAGAACTCAGCACTCCGGTAAACCCTGCAGTTCTGGAGGATCCTCCATCGCGTGCTGACAAGAATGTGGTCGATCTCCTTGGCCACATTACCCGTATCGCTGTACCAAGTCCAGCGATGCGAGTTGGAGCGCTGGTACCAGGAGCCAGAGATCCTCATTTTCTGGGACCTAGCAAAGTCCCGGAGAAGGAGGCTATTCTCGCTGCTGGGATCAGCTCCCGAGCCATGGGGGCCGACAGACATCTCGTAGCCAGCTCGGTCACAGCCGGATACCGCATTGAAGTCGCCCAGAACAATGCGAATGTCTCGATGGCATGCAAGCACTTAACACTATCTAGGCTACCACACCATCGCTTCACATCACCATGCACGTGAAGCACCCACCCATATATATATATATATATATATATATATATAATATATATATATATATATATATATATATATATATATATATATACATATATATATATATATATATATATATATATATATAATTATTATATATATATATGTGTGTATATATATATATATATATATATATATATATATTATATATATATATGCATATATATATATATTATATATATATATATATATATTATATATATATATATATATATATTATATATTATATATGCATATATATATAATATATATATATTCATATATATATATATATCATATATATATATATATATATATTATATATCTATATATATATATATAATCATATATCTATATATTATATTATTATCTCTATAATATCTATATATTATATTAATATATATCATATACTATTTTTTTTATATATATGATATATATAATATATATATATATATATATATATATATATATAATATTCTATATATATATTTATATATATATATATATATATATATATATATTTTTATTATGCATTTCTATATCTCTATATTATCTATATATATCTAATATCATATAATCATATAGATATATATATCTATCTATATATATATATATATATCTATATACTAATATATATATTATATCATATCTATTATATATATCATCTATATATCTCTATCATCTATTACCTATATATATATATATATATATATATATATATATACCTATATACTATCATATCATATTATTATTATACTTATATATCTACTATATATAATGCATCAATAACGAATGCTCATGCTTGAGCAGCCGTGGACCTCTCCACCATCCTTCGCCACTAAACTCGATCTTACGCTTTTCTTTCCACTTGTACCATCGACAACCCGCAAATATCTTTGATGTTGTCGCTCAGTCTTGTCTTCGGTTTGCCTCTTCCTCTGTTTCCTATCACCATCCCTGTCAGCAAGTTTTTCTCAATACTTTTTACTTCTCATCACATGACCAATAACTTTAATTTCCTTTTGTTCAAGATGTCCAACAGCCGTATTTACAATTTATTTTTCTCAGCACTTCATCATTCGTCTTCTTCTCTGTCCAGAGAATATGTAGTACTCGTCTGTAACCACCCATTTCCCCCAAACTATGATCTTTCTTGTCTATTTTCAAATTTCTTCAGCACCAACACTCAGAGACCCATATGTATCAATTGGTTTACTTAGATTGCTTTC
>NC_051426.1:19690862-19704051 GCF_015228065.2 Penaeus monodon
TGGGCTGAGTATTTTTAGCAGTGTTACCAATAGACCCTCCAACAGTTACAATACCTGTGCCGGACTCACCCCAAAAGCGAGGAACCTCCTACCCTAACAGAGGATGGCAATTTCCAAGCAGAAAAGTGGGAAAGCTGCAGGCCCTGTGTGATATCCCGCTGAATGCCAAAGGCTGGGATGAACTTATGGCTCGAGGCCGCATACATCCTTTACTGCCATCTGGCAGTCTGGTACCATTTCCCCCAGACCTGCTAAGGGGCGTGGTCATCCCTCTCTGTTTGCAACCTACATCGACCTCAAGAAGGGGTTTGACTCGTGTGCATGGGAATCACTATGGGAGATCCTGAGACTCAGGGGAATTCCGACACAGATTATTTGGGCTGATAGCAAAACCTTATACTGGTATGGAAGTGCTGTAAAATGTGGTGGGGGTATGTTGAAATTCTTCCCTGTTAATTTAGGGGTGAGGCAAGGGTGTGTCCTTGCACCAAACAATTTCAAAAACCTGTATGGACGATAATGGGCAGAGTACTAGCCCAAAATCAGTCTGGAGCAAACATTTGGGAATATCAAAATCCAGACCTTGAAGCCCCTACGCCTAGAGGGCTCCTGGACCAAGACCAAGATCAGGACTTTGGGGGCTGTAGGGGAACCCGTTCAGTCGATCCATGCTTGCGGCGAGGACGTTGAAGTTACAGAAAGTTTTACCTACCTGGTAGCGTAGTCCATATCTCGGGGTGTCAGACCAAGAAGTAACAGGAGCCATGAACTCGATCAACAAGAGCGTTGGAGATGTCGGTACCTATGCAGAAGGACCAAGCTGCTTGTCTTCAAGGCCTTTTACTACAAGTTTTGCTCTAGGAAGAGAAAACCCGGACGCTATCCATTTTCATGGAGTCTCGCCTTGATACCTTTTGTAACAAGTCCCTTCACCAGATCATAGGGTACAGTTGGCAGGACCACTTGTCCAACCGGTGGTTACCACGTGAAACTGGCAGGGGCCCGTTACTGCATAACCGGGATTGCCAACTCAGGCTATATGGGCACCTAGCTGTCTCCTGTGGACGAAACTGCCCATCAGGTTGCTCTCTGCGAGACAACCTAGGTGGAGGAGACCTGTAGGACGAACCCGGAGATCATGTTGGGCAGCCGAAGAGAGCTGTTGCAGGAATTAGAGAGGGCCGTGGGCCTGCCTGGAGACTCGCTCGAGGGGTCCTCGTGGCTGGAAGCGAAGAGTAGATGCGGCCATGCGCCTCCGTCGGCGTTAGCCCCTTGATGATGGGTGATACATTTAAAACATACATACATATACATATATATACACACAGATATATATATATATATATAATATATATTATATATATATATATGTATATATATATGTATATAAAATATATATATTATATATATATATAATATATATATATATAAAATATTATATATATATATATATAATATATACATATATATATATATATAATAATAATATAGGAGTCACTGGTGGGGGCTCTTGATGCATGTAGCAATGAGGCGAACCCCTTAGGCCTAGAGTCTCCTGGACCAACCCAAGATTCAGGATTTTAGAGGCCTGTTAGGGGAATCCGTTCAGTCGATCCGTATTTGAAGGTGAGGACAATAAGACACCGAAGGTTTTGCATATTTTGGGTAGTGTAATCTATATCTCTGGGCTGTCAGACCAAGAAGTCAGTAGACGGATTGGTCAAAGCAATAGGAGCCATGATCTCGATCACAAGAGAACGTCAGTACTATGCAGAAGGACCAAGCTACTGTCTTCAAGGCCTTGATACTCCCAGTTTTGCTCATGGAAGCGAAACCTGGATGCTACCTAGTGCCTTGGAGTCTTGATGCCTTGTAACAAGTCTCTTCACCGGATTATGGGGTACAGCTGGAAGGACCACGTGTCTAACCGGCGGTTACCCGTGAGACTGGCATGGGACCTGTTACTTTGCATAATCCGGATCGCCAACTCAGGTTATAGGGGCACCTCGCTTGTTTACCTGTGGATAAACCCGGGCCCATCAGGTTGTCTCTTTGTGAGCAATCCTGAATGGAAAGGCCCTGTGGGAGCCCCAGGAGGTCATGGCCTGGGCAGCTCAATGAGACCTGTCGCAAGGAATTTGGATGGGCCGAGGGCCTCCTGGAGACTTTCCATGAGGGATCCTCGTGGTTGGAAGCGGGAAATGATGATATATTATTTATTATTTATATAAATAAACATATTTACATATACGTATATAATATATATGAATACACACATATATATTATATATATATATTATATATATATATATATATGTAATAATAATATATAAAATATATATCTATATATAATAAAAATATATAATACATATATTAATATACAAATATATTGTATATATATATAGTCTACATATTCTTATTATAATAAAGTATATATATATTATATATATAGTTTCATATTTATTTTTATGTATATGATTTAATGTATAATTATATAATACTTATATATTATATATAAAATAAAATATATATATTAATTATACATATATATATATATATATATATATATATATATATATATAAAAATATATATTTTTTTTTTTTTTTTTTTTTTTTTTTTTTTTTTTTTCTTTCTTTTTTTTTTTTTTTTTTCTTTTTACGGTAGGTTCATATTAGAGCCGCCGTGGGCACAGCATGATAATTATTGTTTTCATGTTGTGATGCTCTTGGAGTGGTAGGGTCCCCAGTTCCTTTCCACGGAGAGTGCCGGTGTTACCTTTAGGTAACATTCTCTCTATTTTATCCGGTTTTGGGACCAGCACTGACTTGGCTGGCTTGGCCACCCGTGGCTAGGTAGGCAATGAGTGAAGTTCCTTGCCCAAGGGAACAACGCCCGGTCGGTGACTCAAACCCTCGAACTCAGATTGCCGTCGTGCCAGTCTTGAGTCCGATGCTCTAACCACTCAGCCACCGCGGCTTTATATATATATATATATATATATATATATATATATATATATATATATATATATATATGTAATTATATATAATATATAATATATATATATATATATATATATATATTATATATATAATATATATATATAGGGCACATATATTCACTAAGATATATTTTTGTGGGATAAATATATATATATATAAAATATAATATATTTAATAATATATTATATATATATTATATATATATATATATAGACACACAAAAAAACACACACACACACACACACACACACACATATAAAAATATATATATATATATTTTTTTTTATTTTAAAAATAAAATAAAATATAAAATATATACATTTTATATTACCCCCACACACACACACACATATATATATATATATAAAATATTATATATATATATATATATATATAGTATATTATATATATATACATACACATATACATATATAAACATATATATAATGGTATATATATATATATATAATATTATTATAATTAAAATAATTTTTATAATATATTATATATATATATATTTTATATTTAAAATTATAATATATATATTTTTCTATATATTATATATATATTATATATATATGCTATGTATATATATATATATATATATATATATATTTTATATATATATTATTATATATATATATATTATTATAATAGTATTTGTGTTTGTGTGTTGTGTTGTGTGTGTTGTGTGTGTGTGTGTGTGTGTGTGGTGTGTGTTTTACTACACTAAGAAATATTAGTGTATTGGTTATATATGTATATATATTTTTTATAACAAAAAATATATCATATATATATTATATATATAATATATTTTATATATATATATATATATATATATATTTATATTATATAATATATTTTATATATATAAAATTTTATTATTATATATATTATGATATATATACTATATATATTATTATAATATATATATATATATTATATTAAAATATATAATTAATATATCATCATTGGGGAGCTAACGCTGGAGCGCATAGCGCATCCACCCTTTGTTTCCACTGAGATGGTCCCTCATGGCGAGCCCCCCAGGGAGGGGGCCCAAACTCTAGCTCTTCACAACAGGGTTTTATGGACAAGACAAAATTTGGAAAGAAAAATGTGAAAGGAAGAGTGGGGATAGGGGAAAAGGGTAGGGGTAAAAGGGGAAGGATAGGGGGGGAAAATGAATTTTAGTAGAAGAAAAAGGAGCCGGGGGTTAACCCAGCACGCAGGGGGGTTGAGTGATCTGTCCAAGCCAGGACTTCCTTGGTCTTTCCACAAGCCTCCTCCCCCCAGGGATGTCTCAGACAGAGACAACCTGGTTGACAGGATCATCCTATGGGAAGTGAGCCAGTGGCTGTATAGCCTGAGTTGACGATCGCCGATTGTGTAAGTAATAGGTCCTGTACCAGTCTCACGGTGCAACTGTTGGTTGGAAACATCGGTCCTGCCCAAATGTACCCCCATGATCTGGCACATGGACCTGTTAAAAAAGGCATCAAGACGATACTCTAAAGCACTAGATAGCGTCCAGGTTTTCACTACCATATAGTAAAACGGACAGTATCAGGGCCTTGTTTTTTTGAACATTTCATTTGGGATGCCACAGATACCCACTGTTTTACCACTCCTCAACTTGGAGATCACCCCTCTTATTTCAAGCAGGGAAGTGGATCTTCGCTGGTGGGTGGGTCTGGCAAAGGAATCTCGACAGTTTATTGTTGGATCAATCTGGTTCAACAGCACAGGATCTGAGATTATCTGGACACTTACTGAGCAGACTGCAGTCGCCTTTGAGGAGGGCTTGGAATTCAGCTTTCTCAAGGCTTGATAGGCAGGACAAAGGTCATGTACTAGAAAATGGATTTTGACTTCCTCTGCAAGATTCCTGATAAACTGTTCCTTGTCCCTTCTCAGCAGTGACCTAGCATTGTGCACCAGGGAATGATGCAAGTCATGATCCCCTGACAGTTAAGCCATGTTACACATATCCGTGGTGAACAGTGTCTTCTGTGAGAATTCACCAAACCAATTCTTGGGCTGTATCGAGCACTTCACTCTTGAAGGTGTCCCACAGAAGAATATGGTCTGTCAGGCCCCCAAGTGCTGCAAAACGATCCCCTGGGCACACTCCCTTTCCCTCAATCTGTCCACATAAAACATCTCACTGAGGACAGTTACCTGTCACAGATGCAGGTCTGACGTAAAACATGTCTCACATCAAGTTTATACACATCTGTATAAACTAACGCTCCCTTCACAGGAATAAAAATCAGGTAGTCAAATGTTAGCTTCAGTCTCAATACTATAATATGCTGATTGACTGGAATGACCTCACTTGCTGGAGATGGTGACCATCACTGTGGCTCAACCAATAATAAGTATAGCCACCTACACTAATCGTGCCACTGCCAGGTCTTCTCACCTCCGAGAGAGCAGCCACCTCAACTCTCAGCTCAGCACTATGTGCCTAACCTAGTCATAATTGATCAAACTGGTAATGCACACATGTTATTTGTGATGGCCCCCATAATGAATTTTATACAGGGCTACCCCACCTACAAGACTGAGTCTGAGGTGCATATATATGTATGTATATATATGTATATATGTTTGAGCCAGACAGAAAGCACCTCAACAAGGTTTTTCTCTTACTCCCTACTTCAATAATGCCACCCACTCTGCCCCTCTCCTCTCTCCCAAGATCTTCCTACACCCTCCCCTACACCTATTACTCCTCCATCTTACATTCCTACTTCTACCTCCTCTCTCCCCCAATTAAATTCTTTTGCCAGTCTAAATTTAGAAACTCTAATCTCTACTGCAGCCCCAACACCTCTCCCTCCTTGCACTACCTGCAACAGATAGTCTAAACGTTCCACCCCTTCTTCTACCACTCACTCACTTTAACCTGCCTCTGCCTCTACTCCTCCAGACACCAGTCTCCTCTTCCCCCCACATAAAAAAACCTTCCTCTCTTAAAACTCCCCAACCAACCCCATTGCAGAAATTCTTAAAGATACTCTAAACTATCTGCTTATGTCCCAAATCGACACAAAAAAAACCTCATCCATCCTCCAGTTTCACAACTCCCTCCATGCTCAAAGTGACTGCCAATATCCATCCTCCTCCTACTCATATTCTCCCTACATCCTTTCCTCCAACTCCCTTCCAACAAACCCCATTGCCCACAGCTCCAGTTCCAACTATATCAACCTGCTGTCCATCCCCAATATCCCTTCCACTCCCTCATGGATACACGTGTGAATCTCTTATGTCATAACAATGCCCTTCCTTGGATCCTCCACCTCCTGATACCTCTCCTGATACTACACCACCTCCCCCCTCTCATTCCTTATCTCACCTAGTTTCTTCCCTTTTAAATTCTTCAACATGCATTGTTACCATTATCACTCGTAGATTAACTAAATAATAACTCTTCTACATTGGAATATTCGCTGTTTCCGGTCTCACAGACCTAACCTTTGTCATATCTGCTTTCAAAATATTTTTTTACACATCCTGCTATACCAATTCTCAATTACCATTTTGTCTCTTCCTCACACTCTCTGTATGTCTCGCCTATACTCATCCATCAGAAAACACCTTCTGTTATACCTCCCTTTCAAACCGCAGTTATTCGCATCATTCTTCGCTGCTGGATCACAGTTATTTTAGCCTACCTCTCTCTTTTTCACCCCTTTGACTTTGCTGCCTTTAAACTCTAATTTCTCAATTCCAGCCACCTTTCCTCATAGTTGGTGATTTTAACTGCCATCACACTCTTTGGGGTGATTCATCACTACCTACCATGGCCGATCCCTTAATTCAGATCGCCCCACACACTTTGACATGCGCATGCAATTGTTTTCATGACTTGACCTCTGTCTGTGTTCCCTTTCTTTCAATTTAGACTTCTACTGGTCTGTTCTAGACCACTTTCCCTATGGTGACCCCTTTCCAATCCCCCTTCTCCTACTTCATATGCCCCACTCCCTAATCCCCCTTGCTGGTGCTGTGATAGAGCTGAGTGGCATACTTTCACCTCACTTCCTACTATTCATACCCCTTCTCATTCATTTCAGATATTCTACAATATTTCAGTGTTACAGTCGTAACAAATGCCTATTCAGCTATTCCCCAAGCCTCCCAACCATATCCCTCCAAATGTGTTCCATGGTGGAACTCCGATTGCACCAAAGTGCTTTGTTTAAGACATGCAGCCTGCAACAGTTATTGCTACAAATGTAGCACCCCTAATCAAAAAAAGCATCCGCCTGTCTCCGTTCTACACTCTGGAACACTAAAACAACTAGCTGGCGAAATTTTGATTCCTCAGTTACATCTACATCTATTTCAGCTGTCTGGCATTGGATCCATAACCTATCAGGCAAACATTCCCCCCATCCAGCCGCCATCCTCCATACTCAAGATACTCTAATCTCACATCCTCTCCAAGTCGCTAATGAACTGGGTAATTATTTCAGCAAGGTCAGCAGTGGCTTTCACCTTTCTCCAAATTTCCCTTCCATTAAGACCAGAGAACATACCCCCATCATCTTTAAACTGACTCCTGTAATGCTCCCTTTTCTTCCTCTGAACTCTATGCTGCCTTACGGTCATGCCATAACACCCATGAAGACCCTGACGGTATTCATCACTGAATGCTCTGACACCCCTCTATCCCCTACCCTTCCTATAAAGTATTTTTAACCACATAATGACGACAGGAAATTTTCATCCTCACTGGCGGGCTCTTATCCTCCCCTTCTTGAATTAATCCCCAATTAATCAAGTACCCTCTCTCAAGATTACCGCCCCATCGCTCTAACTAGCTGATTGTGCAAACTTCCGCATAATGTGGTATCATGAATCTCACTATCTTTTCTCTCCTTCCCAGTTTGGCTTCCGCCATGCCCGAAATACAGCTGACCCCCTTGCTCGTTTCGATACATATATTACATTTGCATTTGCACGCCATGACTCATATGAACCATATTCTTAAACCTAGAAAAAACATGATACCACATCGTGCTACCTTCTTGTCCTCCCTAGGCATATGCGGAAACATGAGTGTCTTTATAAAGTCCGAACTCCCCAACGCACTTTCCAGGTAAAAACTGCCTCTTCCACATCATCATCCTTTCCTTGGTTCGTAGGCATCTCACAAGGTCCTTCTTAATGTTAATGGCATTACTTTAGTTTTATCAACAGAAGCCTGGTCATTGCTATAGGCCTTTTTTGTAGCATCCCATAACCCCTAACACTTTGATACATTGTTTTTAAGTTGTATTGTTAAGTTGTATGTTTTAAGTATTTTTAACAGAAAACCATTAAATACATAATATGTTTGTATGCTGTTTTAATACAAAAAGGAACAAATACCTGACTACTCTGCAACTTGTATTGTTTTTTACACCACTACTTTGCAGGGGTGTAAAAATCATCATCATCATCATCAAAGGGGCTACGCCGACGGGGGCGCATGGGCCACAAACCACCTTTCGCTTCCAACTACGAGGGTCCCTCGAGGCAAAGTCTCCAGGCAAACCCCCCGGCCCATCTCTGATTCCTCACAACAGGTCTCGTCGAGCTGCTCAAGCCAGACCTCCTAGGTAGTCCCACAGGCCTCCTCCACCCAGGACTGTCTCGCAATGAGACAACCTGATGGGCAGGTCATCCACAGGGGAAAAGACTAGATGCCCATATAGCCTGAGTTGGCAATCCCAGATTATGCAAGTAACGGTCCCATCCCGTCTCATGGTGTAACTGTCGGTCGGACACATGGTCCTTCCAACTGTACCCCATGATCCGGCGAAGGACTTGTTACAAAAGGTATCAAGACGAGACTCCAAGACACTGGATAGCTTCCAGGTTTCGCTTCCATAGAGCAAAAGGTAGTATCAAGGCCTTGAAGACACGTAGCTTGGTCCTTCTGCATAGGACCTTCATCTCCAAATGCTCTTGTTGATCGATTTCATGGCTCTGTTGCCAGACCAATCCGTTATTGACTTCTTGGTCTGACAGCCCAGAGATATGGTCTATACTAACCAAGGTATGTAAAACGTCCTCCCTGCAAGCATAGATCAACTGAATGGGTTCCCCTAACAGGCCCCAAAATCCTGAATCTTGGTCTTGGCCCCAGGAGACCTCTAGGCCTAGGCTTCGCCTCAGTGTTAAATACATCAAGAGGCGCCACCAGTGACTCCAGGACTCAGATAGGATAGCAATGTCATCGGCGAAGTCAAGGTCAGAGACCTTGATATTGCCTAGTGTTGCTCCATACTGACTTGGCTTTTAGCTTTGCCCCTACAGGTGTTTGAAAAGTGTTGGTGCAAGACACACTGAATTAACAGAGAAGTTCGACATACTCCACCACTTTACAGCACTTTCAGTACGAGTATAAAGGCTTGCTATTAGGCCAATAATCTGCCTCAGTAGTGGTTTGGGTCCGTTTCAGAAAATGTGGGCAAAAACTGCTGAAGCAGTGTAATGCCATGGCCCCTCACCAGGTTCAAGGACCTTTAGATGTTCAACAGGGATATAACATATGCCTGCACCTTTCCCACTCTTCACCTTGAAATTCCCATCCAAAACCTCCGTTAGGTTAAGAGGTTCCCGCTGATGGGTGAGAAACGGCACATCGAAACTAAATGTTGGAGGGTCTACCTGGTACAACTGCTCAAAATACTCAGCCCAACATTCATAAACCCCCAACATGATCTGAGATGATCCGTCCTCCGCTGATCGGACTACAGTCATCTGAGGGGAGGGCTTAGAGTTCAGTTTTCCCTCAGCGTTTGGGTAGGCAGGACGAAGGTCATTTATCAAGAATGGCCTAAACCTCCTCACAAGATCCTGATGAATTTTTTCCTGTCCCTTCTCAGCAGTGTCCGAGCCCTACGGACCATGGAGCGACACAAGACTTGATTACCATTCGCCGAGCCATGCAACGTGCTTCAGTGGCCTCCAAGTCTCCAGGGAGATGGAATTCTGCTTCCCCTCAGGTGTACGCCAAGGGACTCTTGGGCTGCTTCGAGTGTTACGCGCTTGAAGAGCTCCCACAGAGCAACTGGGTCTGTCAGGTTGTCAAGTTCAGTGAAACGATCAGAGACTGCCAAGGTGAACCCACGGGCACACTCCTCCTCCCTTAGTCTGTCCAAGTGAAACACCTTAAAGTGGCCACTGGAGGGATGGGGAGTTTTGAAGTGGACCCGCAGGGTAGCCACAACCATTCTATGATCAGTGCCACAGAACTCGGCACTCCGGTAAACTCCATCGCGTGCTAACAAGAATGTGGTCGATTTCCTTGGACACTGTACCTGTTTTGCCGTACCATATCCAACGATGCGGGGTTTGGGAGCACTGGTACCAGAAGCCAGAGATCCTCATTTTCTGGGACCTAACAAAGTTCCGGAGATGGAGGCTGCTGGGATCAGCTCCCGAGCCATGGGGGCTGACAGACATCTCATAGCCAGCTCGATCACAGCCGGATACCGAATTGAAGTCGCCCAGAACAATGCAAATATCTCGCCTGGGGCCATTGTCTGCCACAGATGTGAGTTTGGCATGGAACACCTCTTTCACTTCAAGTTTACATACATCGGGAGGAGCGTATACAGCAATAAGAGACATGAAGCCAAAAGCATGCTTCAGTCTCAATGCCATAATAGGGTCATCAACTGGTGTCACCTAAACTACCGAGGGCTGAATTCGGCTATGGCTACACCCTGGAGGTGGTGACCATCGCTGCGGCCCGACCAGTAGTAAGTGTGCCTATCTATACTGTTCATGCCACTACCAGGTCTTCTCACCTCCGAGAGGGCAGCCAGCTCAACTCCCAGTCGCTCCAATTCCCTTGATAGCAGAGGTAACTGCTCATCCTGCCACAAGGACCAGATGTTCCAAGTTCCTACCCAGAGAGCTCGCTTGAGGTTAAGCCTCGGGCTGTCATTCTGGATGCATGCCACGTCTGCTGCCCCCACCGGCGCTGCCCCAAATAATGGAGGTTGGCAGGCTGTGGGGCTGCCCGTCCGCCTGTGGGGTTACCGAGGGCTTTTCCCCACAAGCTTCATGGTGAGCGGGATGAGTAACTCTTGTTCCAATCCTGCGCCCCAACATTTGCCCTCCCAGGGGGACCCACAGCCCGCCTTGCTTGCCGGGTGGGCACCCTTCCCCCCAGCATATCCATTTACTTGCTGCATTGCCGGAGGGTCTTCTGGGGGGTGGAGGACTGGCAAGGCCCACCTCCCCCGAGCCACCCCATTACCACAGGGTGGCTAGGGGGCAGGAGTTGGTACGGAGCCATAGGGCCATAGCTCAGTACCCTTGGGGCCTCCTGCTGCTCTGGGATCCCCCACAGTTTAGCCTGGGACCGCAAGGTGCCCAGTTACCCATGGGTGGCCACGAGGAGAAGTCTTGATGATGGAGAGGCTGTGTGTGACCTGGGAGGGGAGACTTATGCCAAAGCTGCTCAATTTTTTGCACTAGGCTAGCCAGTGTTTGGGAAACCCGCAAGCGAGAAGGCATGCAAGCACTTAACACTCTAGGGTAACATACAATCGCTTCACTCCCTTGCGCATGAAGCACCACCCATGCGTAGAAAGTTAAATGTATTTTTAGATTCTGTCAAATATTTTTTTCCTTATTACATACATTCTTCTTCATATAATAGTGGAAAATGCATGAGGTTTTTCACCTTATCGTATCCACCACGACGAGTTCCGTGTCCAAATCAGCAACTGGGTTATTCCAGTAATCACGGACATTTACTTGACTTATTGGTTAAATTATACCAACAAAGCAAGATGTACAGCATTTTTTTTCTTTTTGAGCCTGTAAAGTTATATCATTGAGGGACGAATGATTTTGAAGACATCATTTTCCAACCCGGCCAATACCACGTCACATGACTCGGACACGTTTGGGAAAATTTTTGCCATGTCGTTTCAGCGACCATTGTGATTGACTTCATAGCTTACCCATATATACTGAACATACATTTGATGTACCGCTAAAAAGACATATACATCCCTATCTGAGACTACGTGAAATATATCTGAAAAATAATTAAAATCAAACTGTATCAAGCTGAAGACATACACTTTGATAGAAAATGAAAAGATGATGTTTCAACAGGTTCCAATAATGCATGCATAAAGGGCAAACATGTATTAGAGTGTATGAAAATGTTAGGTTTTGTAAAAGTTACAATAGAGGCCTTATATATATATATATATTAAATATATATATATATATATATATATATATATATATATATATATATATATATTATATATATATTGCATATATATATATATATATTTATATATATATATATATATTATATATATATATGCATATATATATATAATATATATATATATATATATATATATCAAATACTATGAATCAGTGAGACCAATTGGAAAAGTAATGGAAGTTTCAAAACTAAAGAAAACAAGACAGTTCTTTTTTCTACAATGGACACTATCAAAACTGAAGATGGACTTGTTTTATGTGATGGAAAAGAAGTCAAAGATAGATGGAATCAATATTGTTCCAACCTATACAAAAAGAATAAAGATCTAACAACAACATTAATTAGACTCAGTGACAGCGAAGATGAACCACCGCCACTGCTAGACGAAGTTATAAAAGCCATAAAAGATTTAAAGAATAACAAGAGCCCGGGAATGGATGAAATAACAGCGGAACTAATCAAGAATGCTGGCGAAAATGTTGAATACTATACCTTTGTTTCATCGATTACCTGAAAGCTTTTGATACTGTTGATCACAATATCCTCTGGAATAACATGTACGATATGAAGTTTCCAAACACATTATCCAACTAATAAAAGCCATGTATGACCAACAACAGGCAACTGTAAGAACCACTTATGGGTTAACAGAATGGTTTGAAGTCAAACAAGGAATGCGACAGGGTTGCATTCTGTCTCCGCACCTCTTTAACATGTATTCTGAAACAATTATGAGAGGTGCTCTGGAGAATTTTGAAGGAACTGTAGATGTTGGAGGATACAAAATATCAAATCTAAGGTACGCCGATGATATAGTTTTGATTGCCAGCAGTATCACAGAACTACAACAGCTACTAGATAAAGTTAGAGAAGCAGCGAAAAAGGCCAAGAAAGCTGAAGATCATGAAGATTTCTGGATAA
>NC_051426.1:19709812-19717312 GCF_015228065.2 Penaeus monodon
GGGGAGGGTTCTGTCAGCCCTCATGGCTGGGAGCTGATCCCACAGCAGGATAGCCCCCTTCTCGGGACTTGGTAGGTCCCAGAAATGAGGATCTCTGGCTCCGGGTCCCAAACCCGCTTGGGACAGGGTATATGATATGGGTACAGTGGCCCAGGAGATTGACCACATTCTTGTTAGACGAAATGGAGGACCCCAGAACGAGGGTTTACCGGAGTGTCGGTTCTGTGGCCGCCCCATAGGCTGGTTGTGGTACCCGGGGTCTACTTCAAAACTTTCCATCCCTCCAGTGGCCACCCAAGGTTTTTCACTTGGAAGACAAGGGGAGGAGGATGTCCCAGTGGGTTCACCAGGCAGTCTGAAGTACCAGAACTGGAAACCTGAGGGCCCATTGCCTGGGGGAGCTCTTCAAGCGCAGAACTGAAGCAGCCTAGGAGTCCGGGGGGGGCGTACGCCGAGGGCAAGGAGAATTCCCATATCCCGGGAGACATAGAGGCCTTTGAAGCATGTCAATTGGGCTTGGCTGAATGGTAATCAAGTTTTGCATTGCTCCATGGTGAAAGGCTCGGACATGTGAAAAGGGGAAAAGGAACAGTTCATCAAGGATTTTGCTGAGGAGGTTAAAGGTATTTCTTGGTAAACGCCCTTTGCCCCCCCTACCAACCCCTGAGAAAGCGGACTCAACCCTCCTCACAGAGGGATGCAGTCCGATAACAGAAGACAGACATCTCGATAGTTGGAGTTCGGAACGTTGGGCCGAGTATTTTGAGCAGTTGTCCCAGGAACCCTCCAACAGTTAGCTTAGATGCAAGATGTCAAATCCCGTGCCGGATTACCCATCAGCGAGGAACCTCCTACGAAACGGAGGTTAGGATGGCTTTTTCCCAAAGCTGAAAAATGGGAAAGCTTCAGGCATATGTGATACCCCCGTGAATTCTAAAGGCTAGGGGTAAAAAAAATATGGCTCGGGGCCTGCTACAGTCCGATGCCAATGGGGTCTGGTACCATTTTCCGACCTGTTTAGGGGCGTGGGCCCTCCCTCTCTGGAGGGGAAATGGATCGTTGGGATTTTAGCAACTACTGTGGCTTACATTGCTCAGCATACCCGGCAAAAGTTTTCACCCACATTCTTTTGAAAGGATCCCCAAACCCCCTAGAGGCATCAGAAACTGGAGAGTCTGGGTTTTTCCGGCAAGTCCATAAAAGACCCAATACTAGTGTTCGAGTAAAAATTTTGGAAAAGCCGTTTTGAGTTTGGTCATGGGTTGCTTGCAAACCTACATCGACCCCAAGAAGGGGTTTGACTCATTGCATCAGGATCATATGGGAGATCCAGAGATAGGGGAATCCCGAAAGTATAGCCTAATAGCAAGCCTTTTTATGGGATGAAAGTGCTGTAAAGTTGGTGGAGGGATGTCGAACTTTTTCCCCGTTAAAAGGGGTGAGGGAAGGCTGTGCCTTGCACAACACTTTTTAACACCCGTATGGGTGGATAAGGGCAGAGCTACTACCCAAAATCAGTGTGGGCAACACTAGGAGTATCAAGATCTCAGACCTTTACTTTGCTGAGATGTTTCTATCCTATCTGAGTCCCTGGAGTCACTGGTGGCCTGTTAGGGGAAAACCCTTTTAGTCGAGCCATGTTTCGGTGAGGGGCGTTGAAGTTTCAGAGGGGGTTTTAAAACCTTGGTAGGTAATCCTATCTCTGGGTTTCAGACCAAGAAGTCAATAGATGGGGGTGGTTGGGAACAGGGGCCCTGAACCGATCAACAAGAGCATTTGGAGATGTCCCCCCCCCCCAAACTCTTTTCTTCCCCCTTTTGGGCCCTTTTGCCGTGGTTCTCTTGCTATGGATGCTGTCAGCCCCCAATGGCTCGGGAGCTGATCCCAGCAGCCTCCATCGCCGGAACTTGTTAGGGTCCCAGAAAATTTTTTTTTTTTGGGGGGGAGGATCTCTGGCTCTGGTCACCAGTGCCCAACCGCCATCGTGGATATGGTACGGCAAAACAGTACAGTGTCCAAGGAAATTTCGACCACATTTCTTTGTTAGCACGCAGATGCGAGTGCTACCGGAGTGCCGAGTTCTGTGGCATGATCATAGAATGGTTGTGGCTACCCTGCGGGGCCACTTCAAAATCCCCATCCCTCCAGTGGCCACTTTAAGGTGTTTCACTTGGACAGACTAAGGGAGGAGGGAGGGTGCCGTGTTCCCTTGGCAGTCTCTGATCGTTTCAATGAACTGACAACCTGACAGACCAGTTGCTATGTGGGAGCTCTTCAAGCGGCGTAACACTCGAAGCAGACCAAGAGTCCATGGGTACACCCTGAGGGCAAGGCAGATTTCCATCTCCTGGAGACATTGGAGGCCACTGAAGCACGTTGCATGGCTCGGCTGAATGGTAACCAAGTCTTGTGTCGCTCCATGTCCGTAGGGCTCGGACCACTGCTGAGAAGGACAAGGACAATTCATCAGGATTCTTGCTGAGGAGGGTTGAGGGCCATTACTTGATAAATGACTTGTCCTGCCTACCAAGGGGAGAAAGCTGAACTCTAAGCCCTCCTCTCAGAGGCTGTAGCCGAATCAGCGGATGGACGGATCATTCTCAGCTCATGTTGGGGTTCATGAATGTTGGGCTGAGTATTTGAGCAGTTTGTACCAGGTAGACCCTCCAACATTTTAGTTCGATGTGCCGCTTACTCCCCATAGCGGAGGGAACTCTTAACCTAACGGAGGTTAGGATTGGCAATGTACAAGGTGAAGAGTGGGAAAAGGTGCAGGCATTTGTTATATCCCTGTTGAACTCTAAAGGTCCTTTGACCTGGTGGATGGGCCTGGCATTACACTGCTCAGCAGTTTTTGCCCACATTCTTCTGAAACGGATCCGCAACCACCTACTGAGGCAGAGTATTGGCCTAATAGCAAGCCTTTATACTCGTACTGAAATTGCTGTAAAGAGTGGGGAGGTATGTCGAACTTTCTCTGCTAATTCAGTGTGTCTTTGCACCAACACTTAAAACACCGTATGGGCAAAGCTAAAAGCCAAAGTCAGTAGGAGCAAACATAGGCAATATCAAGGTCTATGACCATTGACTTCGCGATGACATTGCTATTCCTATCTGAGTCCCTGGAGTCACTGTGGCGCCTCTTGATGTATTTAACAATGAGGCGAAGCCCTTAGGCCTAGAGGTCTCCTGGAGACCAAGACCAAGCGTCAGGATTTGGGGGAGCCTGTTAGGGGAACCCATTCAGTTGACTCGATGCTTGCAGGGAGGACGTTACATACCTGGTAGTATAGACCATATCTCTGGGCTGTCAGACCAAGAAGTCAATAAAACGGATTGGTCTGGCAACCCAGAAGCCATGAAATCCGATCAACAAGCGCATTGGAGATGAAGGTTCCCTATGCAGAAGGGACCAAGCTACGTGTCTTCAAGGCCTGGATACTACCATTTTTGCTCTTATGGAAGCGAAACCTGGAAGCTATCAGTGTCTTGAGTCTAGTCTTGATACCTTTTGTAACAAGTCCCTTCGCCGGATCATGGGGTACAGTTGGAAGGACCATGTGTCGACCGACAGTTACACCATGAGGACTGGCATGGGAACGTTACTTGCATAATCTGGGATTGCCAAACTCAGGCTTATGGGCATCTAGCTCATTCCCTGTGGTGACCCTGCCCATCAGTTTGTCTCTTGCGAGACAACCCTGGGTGGGGAGGCCTGTGGGACAACCTAGGAGGTCATGGCTTGGGAGACCGCGACGAGACTGTCGCGAAGAATTAGAGATGGGCCGAGGGTTTGCCTGGAGACTTGCCTCGAAGGGACCCTCGTAGTGGAAGCGAAAGGTGGATGTGGCCATGGCCCCCGTCGGCGTTAGCCCCTTGATGATGATGGATGATGATTTTTACAGCCCTGCAAAGTAGTGTGTATAAACAGTACAAGTTGCAGAGTAGTCAGGTTACTTGTTCCATTTGTAATTAACAGCATACAAACATATTATGTATTTTAATGGTTTTCTGTTAACAATACTTTAAAACATACAACTTAACAATACAACTTAAAACAATGTATCAAGTGTTAGGGGTTATGGGATGCTACAAAAAAGGCTATAGCAATGACCAGGTTCCTGTGATAAACTAAAGTAATGCCATTAACATTAAGAAGGACCTGTGAGATGCATACGAACCAAGGAAGGATGATGATGTGGAAGAGCAGTTTGTTACCTGAAAACGTGCGTTGGAGGAGTTCGGACTTTATAAAGACACTCATGTTTCCGCAATGCCTAGGAGGCAAGAAGTAGCACGATGTGGTATCATGTTTTTTCTAGGTTTAAGAATATGGTCATATGAGTCATGGCGTGCAAAGCAAATGTAATATATGTAATCGAAACGAGCAAGGGGGTCAGCGTATTTCGGGCATGGCGGTATATGTCCAAACTGGGAAGAGAGAAAAAAATAGTGAGATCATGGATACCAATTAGGCGGAAGTTGCACAATCAGCTAGTTAGAAGCGATGGGCGGTAATCTTGAAGAGGGTACTGATAATTGGGGATTAATTCAAGAAGGGAGATAAGAGCGCCAGTGAGGATGAAACTTTCCTGTTCGTCATTATGTGGTTAAAAATACTTAAGGAAGGGTAGGGATAGAGGGGTGGCAGAGCATCAGTGATGAATACGTCAGGTCTTCATGGTGTTATGGCATGACCGAAGGGCAGCATAGAGTTCAGAGGAAGAAAGGGAGCATTACAGGAGTCCAGTTTAAAGAGATGGGGGTATGTTCTCTGGTCTAATGGAAGGGAAATTTGGAGAAAGGTGAAGCCACTGCGACCTTGCTGAAATAATTACCAGTTCATTAGCGACTGGAGAGGATGTGAGATTAGAGATCTTGAGTATGGAGGATGGCGGATGGATGGGGGGAATGTTTGCGGATAGGTTATGGATCCAATGCCAGACAGCTGAAATAGATGTGATGTAACTGAGGATCAAAAATTCGCCAGCTAGTTGTTTAGTGTGCCAGAGTGTAGAACGGAGACAGGCAGGATGCTTTTTGTGATTTAGGGGTGCTACATTGTAGCAATAACTGTTGCAGGGCTGCATGTCTTAAACAAAGCACTTTGTGCAATCGGAGTTCACCATGGAAAAACATTTGAGGGATATGGTTGGGAGGCTGGGGGAATAGCCGAATTAGGCATTTGGTTACGACTGTACACTGAAATATTGTAGAATATCCTGAAAATGAATGAGAAGGGGTATGAATAGTAGGAAGTGAGGTGAAAGTATGCCACTCAGCTCTATCCCCCCCCCCCCCCCCCCCAGCACAGCAAGGGGATTAGGGCGTGGGGCATATGGAAAGTAGGAGAAGGGGGATTCGAAAGGGGTCACCATAGGGAAAGTGGTCTAGAAACAGACCAGTAGAAGTCTAAATGAAAGAAAGGGACACAGACAGAGGTCAAGTCTGAAACAATTGCATGCGCATGTCAAAGTGTGTGGGCGATCTGATAAGGGATCGCCCAGGTTAGGTAGTGATGAATCCACCAAAGAGTTGATGGCAGTTAAAATCACCAAACTATGAGGAAAGGTGGCTGGAATTGAGAAATTAGAGTTTAAGGGCAGCAAAGGCCAAAGGGGTGAAAAAGAGAGAGGTAGGCTAAAATAACTGTGATCCAGCACAGCGAAGAATGATGCGAATAACTGCGGTTTGAAAGGGAGGTATAAACAGAAGGTGTTTTTCTGATGGATGGAGTATAGGCGAGACATACAGAGAGTGTGAGGAAGAGACAAATGGTAATTGAGAGATTGGTATAGCAGGATGGTAAAAAATATTTGAAAGCAGATATCGACCAAAGGTTAGGGTCTGTGAGACCGGAAACAGCGAATATTCCAATGTAGAAGAGTTTATTATTTAAGTTAATCTACGAGTGATAATGGTAACAATGCATGTAAAGAATTTAAAAAGGGAAGAAACTAGGTGAGATAAGGAATGAGAGGGGGGATGGGTGTAGTATCAGGAGAGGTATCAGAGGTGGAGTATCCAAGGGCAGGGCATTGTATGACTAAGAGATTCACACGTGTATCCAGAGGGAGTGGAAGGATATTGGGAATGGACAGCAGGGATATAGTTGGAACTGAGCTGTGCGGCAATGGGTTTGTTGAAGGGAGTTGGAGGAAAAGGATGTAGGAGCATAGAGTAGGTAGGAGGATGGGATATTGGCAGTCACTTTGAGCATGGAGGGAGTTGTGAAACTGGAGGAGGAGAGGTTTTTTTTGTGTCGATTTGGGACATAAGCAGATAGTTAGAGTATCTTTAAGAATTCTGAATGGGGTTGGTTGGGGAGTTTAAGAGGGAAGGTTTTTTTATGTGGGGGGAAGAGGAGACTAGGTGTCTGGAGAGGAGGCAGAGGCAGGTTAAAGTTGAGTGAGTGGTAGAAGCAGGGGTGAACTTTAGACTATCTGTTGTCAGTAGTGCAAGGAGGGAGAGTTGTTGGGGCTACCCAGTAGAGATTAGAGTATCTAAATTAGGAAACTGGAAAAAGAATTAATTGGGGGAGAGGGAGGTAGAAGTAGGAATGTAAGATGGAGATTGATAGGTGTAGGGGAAGGGTGTAGAAGATCTTCGGGAGAGAGGAGGGGGCAGAGGGGGTGGCATTATTGAAGTAGGGAGTAAGAGGAAAAAACCTTGTTGAGGTGCTTTCTGTCTGGACTCTAAACATATATACATATATACATACATATTATATGCCACCTCAGACTCAGTCTTGTAGGGGGGTAGCACTGTATAAAATTCATTATGGGGGCCATCACAAATAAATGTGTGCATTACCAGTTGCATCAATTATGCTAGGTTAGGCACATAGTGCTGAGCTGAGAGTTGAGGTGGATGCTTCTCGGATGGAGAAGGACTGGCAGTGGCACGATTAGGTAGGTGGCTATACTTATTATTGGTTGAGCCACAGTGATGTTCACCATCTCGAGAGCAAGTGAGGTCATTCCAGTCAATCAGCATAGTATAGTATTGAGACTGAAGCTACACATTTGAATAACTGATTTTTATTCCTGTGAAGGGAGCGTTTAGTTTATACAAGTGTATAAAGTGATGTGAGACATGTTTTACGCAGAACCTGCATCTGTGACAGGTAACTGTCCTCCAGGGAGGATGTTTATGTGGACAGATTGAGGGAAAGGAGTGTGCCAGGGGATCGTTTTTGCAGCAATGAGGGGCTGACAGACCATAGTCTTCTGTGGGACACCTCAGAGTGAAGTGCTCGATACAGCCCAGAATGTTGGTGAATTCTCACAGAAAGACACTGTTCACCACGGATATGGTAACAGGCTTAACTGTCAGGGATCATGACTTGCATCATTCCCTGGTGCCAAGGCTAGGTACTGCTGAGAAGGGACAAGGAACAGTTTATCAGGAATCTTGCAGAGGGGAAGTCAAAATCCATTTCTAGACATGACCTTTGTCCTGCTATCAAGCCTTGAAGAAAGCTGAATTCCAAGCCCTCCT
>NC_051426.1:19719812-19722308 GCF_015228065.2 Penaeus monodon
TAGCATTGTGCACCAGGGAATGATGCAAGTCATGATCCCCTGACAGTTAAGCCATGTTACACATATCCGTGGTGAACAGTGTCTTCTGTGAGAATTCACCAAACAATTCTTGGGCTGTATCGAGCACTTCACTCTTGAAGGTGTCCCACAGAAGAATATGGTCTGTCAGGCCCCCAAGTGCTGCAAAACGATCCCCTGGGCACACTCCCTTTCCCTCAATCTGTCCACATAAAACATCTCACTGAGGACAGTTACCTGTCACAGATGCAGGTCTGACGTAAAACATGTCTCACATCAAGTTTATACACATCTGTATAAACTAACGCTCCCTTCACAGGAATAAAAATCAGGTAGTCAAATGTTAGCTTCAGTCTCAATACTATAATATGCTGATTGACTGGAATGACCTCACTTGCTGGAGATGGTGACCATCACTGTGGCTCAACCAATAATAAGTATAGCCACCTACACTAATCGTGCCACTGCCAGGTCTTCTCACCTCCGAGAGAGCAGCCACCTCAACTCTCAGCTCAGCACTATGTGCCTAACCTAGTCATAATTGATCAAACTGGTAATGCACACATGTTATTTGTGATGGCCCCCATAATGAATTTTATACAGGGCTACCCCACCTACAAGACTGAGTCTGAGGTGCATATATATGTATGTATATATATGTATATATGTTTGAGCCAGACAGAAAGCACCTCAACAAGGTTTTTCTCTTACTCCCTACTTCAATAATGCCACCCACTCTGCCCCTCTCCTCTCTCCCAAGATCTTCCTACACCCTCCCCTACACCTATTACTCCTCCATCTTACATTCCTACTTCTACCTCCTCTCTCCCCCAATTAAATTCTTTTGCCAGTCTAAATTTAGAAACTCTAATCTCTACTGCAGCCCCAACACCTCTCCCTCCTTGCACTACCTGCAACAGATAGTCTAAACGTTCCACCCCTTCTTCTACCACTCACTCACTTTAACCTGCCTCTGCCTCTACTCCTCCAGACACCAGTCTCCTCTTCCCCCCACATAAAAAAACCTTCCTCTCTTAAAACTCCCCAACCAACCCCATTGCAGAAATTCTTAAAGATACTCTAAACTATCTGCTTATGTCCCAAATCGACACAAAAAAAACCTCATCCATCCTCCAGTTTCACAACTCCCTCCATGCTCAAAGTGACTGCCAATATCCATCCTCCTCCTACTCATATTCTCCCTACATCCTTTCCTCCAACTCCCTTCCAACAAACCCCATTGCCCACAGCTCCAGTTCCAACTATATCAACCTGCTGTCCATCCCCAATATCCCTTCCACTCCCTCATGGATACACGTGTGAATCTCTTATGTCATAACAATGCCCTTCCTTGGATCCTCCACCTCCTGATACCTCTCCTGATACTACACCACCTCCCCCCTCTCATTCCTTATCTCACCTAGTTTCTTCCCTTTTAAATTCTTCAACATGCATTGTTACCATTATCACTCGTAGATTAACTAAATAATAACTCTTCTACATTGGAATATTCGCTGTTTCCGGTCTCACAGACCTAACCTTTGTCATATCTGCTTTCAAAATATTTTTTTACACATCCTGCTATACCAATTCTCAATTACCATTTTGTCTCTTCCTCACACTCTCTGTATGTCTCGCCTATACTCATCCATCAGAAAACACCTTCTGTTATACCTCCCTTTCAAACCGCAGTTATTCGCATCATTCTTCGCTGCTGGATCACAGTTATTTTAGCCTACCTCTCTCTTTTTCACCCCTTTGACTTTGCTGCCTTTAAACTCTAATTTCTCAATTCCAGCCACCTTTCCTCATAGTTGGTGATTTTAACTGCCATCACACTCTTTGGGGTGATTCATCACTACCTACCATGGCCGATCCCTTAATTCAGATCGCCCCACACACTTTGACATGCGCATGCAATTGTTTTCATGACTTGACCTCTGTCTGTGTTCCCTTTCTTTCAATTTAGACTTCTACTGGTCTGTTCTAGACCACTTTCCTATGGTGACCCTTTCCAATCCCCCTTCTCCTACTTCATATGCCCCACTCCCTAATCCCCCTTGCTGGTGCTGTGATAGAGCTGAGTGGCATACTTTCACCTCACTTCCTACTATTCATACCCCTTCTCATTCATTTCAGATATTCTACAATATTTCAGTGTTACAGTCGTAACAAATGCCTATTCAGCTATTCCCCAAGCCTCCCAACCATATCCCTCCAAATGTGTTCCATGGTGGAACTCCGATTGCACCAAAGTGCTTTGTTTAAGACATGCAGCCTGCAACAGTTATTGCTACAAATGTAGCACCCCTAATCAAAAAAAGCATCCGCCTGTCTCCGTTCTACACTCTGGAACACTAAAACAACTAGCTGGCGAAATTTTGATTCCTCAGTTACATCTACATCTATTTCAGCTGTCTGGCATTGGATCCATAACCTATCAGGCAAACATTCCCCCCATCCAGCCTCCATCGTCCT
>NC_051426.1:19722408-19727444 GCF_015228065.2 Penaeus monodon
AATGTTCCCACCTCCAGGGTGTAGCCATAGCCGAATTCAGCCCTCGGTAGTTTAGGTGACACCAGTTGATGACCCTATTATGGCATTGAGACTGAAGCATGCTTTTGGCTTCATGTCTCTTATTGCTGTATACGCTCCTCCCGATGTATGTAAACTTGAAGTGAAAGAGGTGTTCCATGCCAAACTCACATCTGTGGCAGACAATGGCCCCAGGCGAGATATTTGCATTGTTCTGGGCGACTTCAATTCGGTATCCGGCTGTGATCGAGCTGGCTATGAGATGTCTGTCAGCCCCCATGGCTCGGGAGCTGATCCCAGCAGCCTCCATCTCCGGAACTTTGTTAGGTCCCAGAAAATGAGGATCTCTGGCTTCTGGTACCAGTGCTCCAACCCGCATCGTTGGATATGGTACGGCAAAACAGGTACAGTGTCCAAGGAAATCGACCACATTCTTGTTAGCACGCGATGGAGTTTACCGGAGTGCCGAGTTCTGTGGCACTGATCATAGAATGGTTGTGGCTACCCTGCGGGTCCACTTCAAAACTCCCCATCCCTCCAGTGGCCACTTTAAGGTGTTTCACTTGGACAGACTAAGGGAGGAGGAGTGTGCCCGTGGGTTCACCTTGGCAGTCTCTGATCGTTTCACTGAACTTGACAACCTGACAGACCCAGTTGCTCTGTGGGAGCTCTTCAAGCGCGTAACACTCGAAGCAGCCCAAGAGTCCATTGGCGTACACCTGAGGGCAAGGCAGAATTCCATCTCCCTGGAGACATTGGAGGCCACTGAAGCACGTTGCATGGCTCGGCTGAATGGTAATCAAGTCTTGTGTCGCTCCATGGTCCGTAGGGCTCGGACACTGCTGAGAAGGGACAAGGAACAATTCATCAGGAATCTTGCTGAGGAGGTTGAAGGCCATTTCTTGATAAATGACCTTCGTCCTGCCTACCAAGCGCTGAGAAAGCTGAACTCTAAGCCCTCCTCTCAGATGACTGTAGTCCGATCAGCGGATGGACGGATCATCTCAGATCATGTTGGGGTTCATGAATGTTGGGCTGAGTATTTTGAGCAGTTGTACCAGGTAGACCCTCCAACATTTAGTTTCGATGTGCCGTTACTCACCCATCAGCGAGGAACCTCTTAACCTAACGGAGGTTAGGATGGCAATTTCCAAGGTGAAGAGTGGGAAAGGTGCAGGCATATGTTATATCCCTGTTGAACTTCTAAAGGTCCTTTGACCTGGTGAGGGGCCATGGCATTACACTGCTCAGCAGTTTTTGCCCACATTCTTCTGAAACGGATCCGCAACCACCTACTGAGGCAGATTATTGGCCTAATAGCAAGCCTTTATACTCGTACTGAAAGTGCTGTAAAGAGTGGTGGAGGTATGTCGAACTTCTCTGTTAATTCAGTGTGTCTTTGCACCAACACTTTTAAACACCTGTATGGGCAAAGCTAAAAGCCAAAGTCAGTATGGAGCAACACTAGGCAATATCAAGGTCTCTGACCTTGACTTCGCCGATGACATTGCTATCCTATCTGAGTCCCTGGAGTCACTGGTGGCGCCTCTTGATGTATTTAACAATGAGGCGAAGCCCTTAGGCCTAGAGGTCTCCTGGACCAAGACCAAGATTCAGGATTTTGGGGGCCTGTTAGGGGAACCCATTCAGTTGATCTATGCTTGCAGGGAGGACGTTTTACATACCTTGGTAGTATAGACCATATCTCTGGGCTGTCAGACCAAGAAGTCAATAAACGGATTGGTCTGGCAACAGAAGCCATGAAATCGATCAACAAGAGCATTTGGAGATGAAGGTCCCTATGCAGAAGGACCAAGCTACGTGTCTTCAAGGCCTTGATACTACCATTTTTGCTCTATGGAAGCGAAACCTGGAAGCTATCCAGTGTCTTGGAGTCTCGTCTTGATACCTTTTGTAACAAGTCCCTTCGCCGGATCATGGGGTACAGTTGGAAGGACCATGTGTCCGACCGACAGTTACACCATGAGACTGGCATGGGACCTGTTACTTGCATAATCTGGGATTGCCAACTCAGGCTATATGGGCATCTAGCTCATTTCCCTGTGGATGACCCTGCCCATCAGGTTGTCTCTTTGCGAGACAACCCTGGGTGGAGGAGGCCTGTGGGACAACCTAGGAGGTCATGGCTTGGGCAGCTCGACGAGACCTGTCGCGAAGAATTAGAGATGGGCCGAGGGTTTGCCTGGAGACTTGCCTCGAGGGACCCTCGTAGTTGGAAGCGAAAGGTGGATGTGGCCATGCGCCCCCGTCGGCGTTAGCCCCTTGATGATGATGATGATGATTTTTACAGCCCTGCAAAGTAGTGTGTATAAACAATACAAGTTGCAGAGTAGTCAGGTACTTGTTCCATTTTGTAATTAAACAGCATACAAACATATTATGTATTTTAATGGTTTTCTGTTAACAATACTTAAAACATACAACTTAACAATACAACTTAAAACAATGTATCAAAGTGTTAGGGGTTATGGGATGCTACAAAAAAGGCCTATAGCAATGACCAGGCTTCTGTTGATAAAACTAAAGTAATGCCATTAACATTAAGAAGGACCTTGTGAGATGCCTACGAACCAAGGAAAGGATGATGATGTGGAAGAGGCAGTTTTTACCTGGAAAGTGCGTTGGGGAGTTCGGACTTTATAAAGACACTCATGTTTCCGCATATGCCTAGGGAGGACAAGAAGGTAGCACGATGTGGTATCATGTTTTTTCTAGGTTTAAGAATATGGTTCATATGAGTCATGGCGTGCAAATGCAAATGTAATATATGTATCGAAACGAGCAAGGGGGTCAGCTGTATTTCGGGCATGGCGGAAGCCAAACTGGGAAGGAGAGAAAAGATAGTGAGATTCATGATACCACATTATGCGGAAGTTTGCACAATCAGCTAGTTAGAGCGATGGGGCGGTAATCTTGAGAGAGGGTACTTGATTAATTGGGGATTAATTCAAGAAGGGGAGGATAAGAGCCCGCCAGTGAGGATGAAAATTTCCTGTCGTCATTATGTGGTTAAAAATACTTTATAGGAAGGGTAGGGGATAGAGGGGTGTCAGAGCATTCAGTGATGAATACCGTCAGGGTCTTCATGGGTGTTATGGCATGACCGTAAGGCAGCATAGAGTTCAGAGGAAGAAAAGGGAGCATTACAGGAGTCAGTTTAAAGATGATGGGGGTATGTTCTCTGGTCTTAATGGAAGGGAAATTTGGAGAAAGGTGAAAGCCACTGCTGACCTTGCTGAAATAATTACCCAGTTCATTAGCGACTTGGAGAGGATGTGAGATTAGAGTATCTTGAGTATGGAGGATGGCGGCTGGATGGGGGGAATGTTTGCCTGATAGGTTATGGATCCAATGCCAGACAGCTGAAATAGATGTAGATGTAACTGAGGAATCAAAATTTCGCCAGCTAGTTGTTTTAGTGTTCCAGAGTGTAGAACGGAGACAGGCGGATGCTTTTTTTGATTAGGGGTGCTACATTTGTAGCAATAACTGTTGCAGGCTGCATGTCTTAAACAAAGCACTTTGGTGCAATCGGAGTTCCACCATGGAACACATTTGGAGGGATATGGTTGGGAGGCTTGGGGAATAGCTGAATAGGCATTTGTTACGACTGTAACACTGAAATATTGTAGAATATCTGAAATGAATGAGAAGGGGTATGAATAGTAGGAAGTGAGGTGAAAGTATGCCACTCAGCTCTATCACAGCACCAGCAAGGGGGATTAGGGAGTGGGGCATATGAAGTAGGAGAAGGGGGATTGGAAAGGGGTCACCATAGGGAAAGTGGTCTAGAACAGACCAGTAGAAGTCTAAATTGAAAGAAAGGGAACACAGACAGAGGTCAAGTCATGAAAACAATTGCATGCGCATGTCAAAGTGTGTGGGGCGATCTGAATTAAGGGATCGGCCATGGTAGGTAGTGATGAATCACCCCAAAGAGTGTGATGGCAGTTAAAATCACCAACTATGAGGAAAGGTGGCTGGAATTGAGAAATTAGAGTTTAAAGCAGCAAAGTCAAAGGGGTGAAAAAGAGAGAGGTAGGCTAAAATAACTGTGATCCAGCAGCGAAGAATGATGCGAATAACTGCGGTTTTGAAAGGGAGGTATAACAGAAGGTGTTTTCTGATGGATGAGTATAGCGAGACATACAGAGAGTGTGAGGAAGAGACAAAATGGTAATTGAGAATTGGTATAGCAGGATGTGTAAAAAAATATTTTGAAAGCAGATATGACACAGGTTAGGTCTGTGAGACCGGAAACGCGAATATTCCAATGTAGAAGAGTTATTATTTAGTTAATCTACGGTGATAATGGTAACAATGCATGTTGAAGAATTTAAAAGGGAAGAAACTAGGTGAGATAAGGAATGAGAGGGGGAGGTGGTGTAGTATCAGGAGAGGTATCAGGAGGTGGAGGATCCAAGGAAGGGCATTGTTATGACATAAGAGATTCACACGTGTATCCATGAGGGAGTGAAGGGATATTGGGGATGGACAGCAGGTTGATATAGTTGGAACTGGAGCTGTGGGCAATGGGGTTTGTTGGAAGGGAGTTGGAGGAAAGGATGTAGGGAGAATATGAGTAGAGGAGGATGGATATTGGCAGTCACTTTGAGCATGGAGGGAGTTGTGGAAACTGGAGGATGGATGAGGTTTTTTTTTTTGTGTCGATTTGGGACATAAGCAGATAGTTTTAGAGTATCTTTAAGAATTTCTGCAATGGGGTTGGTTGGGGGGGTTTTAAGAGAGGAAGGTTTTTTATGTGGGGGGAAGAGGAGACTGGTGTCTGGAGGAGTAGAGGCAGAGGCAGGTTAAGTGAGTGAGTGGTAGAAGAAGGGTGGAACGTTTAGACTATCTGTTGCAGGTAGTGCAAGGAGGAGAGGTGTTGGGGCTGCAGTAGAGATTAGAGTTTAATTAGACTGCAAAAGAATTTATTGGGGAGAGAGGGGTAGAATAGAATGTAAGATGCGAGGAGTAATAGGTTGGGGAGGGTGTAG
>NC_051426.1:19742544-19745044 GCF_015228065.2 Penaeus monodon
ATAATATATATATAATTATATATATAATATATACATATATATATATATATGTAATATTATATATATAGATATATATATAATATATATATATATATATATATATATATACTAATATATATATAACTATATATTATTATATATATATATATAGATTATTATACTATATATATATATATATTATCTTATATATATATATTTATTTAATATATATATATATATTCTCTTTATATATCATATTATATTTCTATCTATATATTATCATTACTATATCTATATATATATATATATCTACTATATCTATTTATATATACTATCTATATATATATATATCTATTCTTATATATATATATATATATATATATATATATATATATATATATCATTAATAACGGTATGCTCATGTTTGAGCAGCCGTGGACCTCTCCTCCATCCTTCGCCACTTAACTCGATCTTGCACTTTTCTTTCCACTTGTACCATCGACAGCCCAAAATATCTTTGATGCTGTTGCTCATCAGTATATTTTTATGTTATATATCATAACAAAATGAAAACTACAATCAAGCATCACGCTGCGACCACGGCGGCTCAAACATGAACCTACCGTTAAAAAAAAATACTTATTTCTATTAATTGAAAACGGGATATGAGAGGCACTGCCTCCCCACCCGGATCATCGATGCAGGCCCAGTGTCAATATTCGGTGATTTTTTTTTTTTTTTTTTTTTGTAATCCTGAGAAACACTCAATTTGCTTAACAAGACTTTTGCCGTCCTCATCGGCAAAGCCTGCTTTTTTCGTTATATTGACTTATCAATACGTCAATTTTCTTATCGAATTTGATATTCATGGTTATCGAATTTGATATCCACTAATTAGCACTAAACCTTTATCCTCTAGATGTTAGCTGCTAGCCACAGTGCTTTCAGCTGAGGGAATGTCAGTTTGAACAGTTAGCTCCTTGACCTTCTTCTTCAGAAGCATTAGATAACTCAGCATGCTCATTTTCTTCAGAAGCATCTGACGAAGTTGTGCTTTCAGATAACTCAGCAAGCTCATTTTCTTCAGAAGCATCTGACGAAGTTGTGCTTTCAGATAACTCAGCAAGCCCCTTTTTTTCAGAAGCATTTGACGAAGTTGTGCTTTCAGATAACTCAGCAAGCTCATTTTCTTTAGAAGCATCTGACGAAGTTGTGCTCTCAGATAACTCAGCAAGCTCAATTTCCACAATCACTCGCCGCCTCTTCCTCCGCCCCTGGACCCATGCAAGGGGGATGGTAAAACACACTACCAGGAAAATGCATTGGCTGGGAATCGGTGATTCAAAGGCCTCTTGGTCAAGATACTGAATGCACTTTGACTTACAGAAAATACGAACTAGTTTCGCCAGCGTGTGGGAAACCTGTTCGAGGCCACTCACAAACGAGCCACCATGGTCACAACATGATACTTAATTGTAGTTTTCCTGTTGTGATGCTCTTGGAGTGAGTACGTGGTAGGGTCCCCAGTTCGTTTCCATGGAGAGTGCCGATATTACCTTTTAGGTAATCATTCTCTCTATTTTATCCGGGCTTGGGACCAGCACAGACTTGGGCTGGCTTGGCCACCCAGTGGCTAGGTAAGCAATCGAGGTGAAGTTCCTTGCTCAAGGGAACAACGCGCCGGCCGGTGACTCAAACCCTCGAACTCAGATTGCCGTCATGACAGTCTTGAGTCCGATGCTCTAACCACTCGGCCACAGCGGCCTCTATATATATATATATATATATATATATATATATATATATATATATATATATATATATATATATATATATATATATATATATTTGTATGTATGTATGTATACGTATATATACACAAACACATCAGTTATTGTTCTTAGGCTCCTAACATGTGTAATATATAAATTACTTACATATTATTCGGATTCATTTTCATTTGATTTTTTTTATGTACTGATAACTTAAATATTAGCAATTAATTCTTTGCAGTTCTTTCTATACCAAAATTCACTTGCTGTTGCTGTTAATAGATACTAAGTTTACTAACAAAAATTAGTATTTATAAAACATTCCAAGGTTTGCATTTCTCAACAGCAAATTTGGTTTCACATATTATGAACAATTATAAGGATTAATTTTATAAGAAGATATCTTTAAATAGTTTATTTATACAAAAGCACAGATAAATATACAGACATGACAATTTCAACAGCATTTAGGGTATTTACAGCTGTCTTCCTCATCAACTGCCTTAAAAATACAATTATAAATTACAAATATGAATAATACTTAATGACTTATTCCCTTTCATATAAAACAAACTTATCAATTTTATAGGTAATTGATGATTGTGTGTACAGAACTGACAATTACATACATGTATAAAGTTGTGAAAGTGTTTAGTTTCATTACAGCATCAGATTAAAACTCAAATTTCTGACTCCATTTGAAAATACATGGAAACACAAATAGTCAAAAGATGTCAGAATTTAACTAT
>NC_051426.1:19757544-19766413 GCF_015228065.2 Penaeus monodon
CCTAACCCACTGGAGGGGTTGTGACAGGTTGGGACTTTCTACATGCATAGAACAGGTACAAATTTCCAATGAAATCCTGCTTCACTACAGTCTATCTGAATGTGTATGGGAGGGTGGAAAGCCAGTGGCATCTCACACATAGGCTTAGTAACCTCTTAGGATGCTAGTTACACATGAACATTCAGAAGGAGTGAACACTTATCTCGGAGCTCCTATATTTCATCCTGATTCTGATAAAAATAAACCTTATTCCAATGATATAGTCATTCTGAGGACCCTACCAGTAAAGTCTGATATAAACAAAGTGGCAAATATAGAATTTTCTCATGGGGCTGTCTTAATGGCTGACTGAAGTTATATATTTATAAATGAAATATTTTGATGAATTTTTAAATATTTTACCTCTTTATGATAGAGACTAGGACATATGAGATTCATTTAGTGAGAAAATAAGTCAGTAACATATATTTCTGATTCTGATCATTTCTCATTTCAATATTTATTCTATTTCTTTAAATCCACAAAAATCTTAAATTAACCCTTTGCCGATGGGTGGCATGTAAATGGTAGTCATGTACATGGCATGTACATGATAGTCCTGCCATGCCATGGCATGGCAGGACTATCTGCCGGGGGCATGTATTTACATACCATGGTGTATGTATGGACATGCCATGAGTTTTTTTTTTGTTACAATCACGGCAAAAGATTACTTTTCTGCCACTGAAAGTGTGATTAAGTCGTTTTTAACATTTTCTCATTTTTACTATGAAAAAAAAATAAAAATAAATAAAAATACAACAAACCGACGATTTCAACTCCATGATGCCACACACTGCTTATTTTATTCAGACTATAGACTGAATAATGATCAACTATGGAGTCTATATAACAACAAAAATATCCTTTAGTCTCGATTTATCAGGAAATATGGCAAGTAGAGACTTTAAAAAATAATGAAAACTGAAAATACAACATATCCTCGTAGTATTACGAAGAAACAGCATGGGATGCTGGTATTTGGCATGAGTGGTCGTGCATGCTAGGGCGACGATATAAGCCCCCGGCAGCAAGGCCCGGGCCACTATGAATACTACCCGTCGGGAAAGGGTTAATTAAATTCAAATGAAAATTCCTCAGATTATTGTTTTTAACAAGCAGCTAAGCACCTTTGTTTAGATATTGTGAGTAGGGTACAGTAGTTAAAAGTAATAAGAGAAGAACTGAGAAAACACTTGATTTTACAATATTGGACATACATAATAAAAAGAAACACTAACATGTCTTCGGATGTGTGAAAATATCAAAATACTTTGCATGGGGCAGTAAGAATCCCAAATGACTATTCAGACAAAAAATTAAAATGATTAGTTAAGTATTAATGTTTTGCGACACATACATACATGTGTACGTATACATATGCACTTAAGTATATGTACGTCATTCTGGCTTGCAAAAAATGTAAGCAACGTAGATACCTATTTACCTATAAAGTTTCAACATAATACTTTTTATAGTTTAGTTAAAAGACCCCAGGTGTTGCATACCCTCTTAAAGCACAATGGGAAACTCTCGTCAACAATCTTTACAAGGAAAAGGCTTCAACAGTTCTTTCCATAAACTTTCTAATCCTTATACTGCAAAGCAAAGCAGATGGTCCAATATCAGTCTGTCTAATAACTATCCTAAATAAAGCCATACTATCCCTATATAACTCTCCAGAAAGAATGGACCACTGGACCACTGACCTTAAATCAGTTATAAGGGATTATATTATTTCTTGCCATAATAAGCCCTTTCAGGGTTTTTTTTATGTTAACAACAGCATCTACAGAACACACTTTAGAGTACTTTTAAACACTAGCAATGCTAATTGATCATGAACAGATAATATTCTGTTTGTCTCCACCTCAAAACACTATTTAAAAAAAAATGTTTTTTTTTCAATTATCAATTAATGAATGTTTAGGCAGCACTGATTAAGATATGTTATATGCTAAGAACAGAAAGTAAGATATGTTTTTAAACATCCATAGTACTGAATATAAATTGTATAATCAGGAGGAGAAAATTTTGAAATATAAATTCAAAACATGCCAATCTGGGACATCAAATAAGAATTTTTGGGGGGTGCATTCTTGCAACAACAAAGTAAACAACAGTGACTTAGCATGCAGGCCTTTTAGTAGTCAAGGGATTGAACTTTTTAGAATGTAACAAACCTCTGCGGTCACATGATACAAACCAACTTTACAATATTACTCTTCCAACCCCACCGGCTTACTTGTTATGATCACATAATTTAAGATATAAATGGGGAAATCTTTGGGGATATCTAAGGAATCTGGATAACTGTTTATGCTATTTGCAGCTGACTTCTACCTGCAATGAGATTTTTTTCTTCTTCTTTTTCTAGTAGTACAAAAAAGAAAATGTATTAAGAATTCCATTCCTATGACAAAGTTACTTTCTAGAATATTTTTTCATGCTAATACTAATTTCTCTATCAAAGTTGTTACTTTCTGTAATTTATGTAATTTCTTTTATACATTATCTTCTTTTGCAGAATTGGAACAAGATTCTGAAAATACTACTTTTACAAATACCTATAAAATGACTAGCCAACATTTATCTTGAAAGTATAAAGATTGTTTCTAGAGAGGTGAGTGTTTTTTTAGAACATCCAAGCCAATAATAGTAACAAAACTGTTTAAAGACTTTCTTAACAATGACCCAATTACCACCATACTCATCTGATAAACTGATCTGCATATAAAAATTCCTTGTAATGACTGGAAATACTTTAGAATTGATTATCTAAAAAATAAATCAATGAAATTGATTTTAAAACTGTGCATGTCTGTCACTGAAAGACACTGCTTATGATAAACATGGGTCTGGGGACTTTCTCACCTCTCAGCCAAGAGAGCCTTCAGTTGCTCAGCTAAACTCTGCTGTTGAGGTGTGCGGTTGGCTAAGTGCGAGGCCAAGCTAGACGACTCAGAAATCTCGGCTCTGTTGACCGGCAGGACTCGGGCAACAGGTGGGGGATGCCGGTATGGAATCTCAGGTCGTGACTCTGACTGGGTGTCGTGGTGGGGCTGGCAGTCCATCCCCACACCAAGGGGTCGCATTGGCAAGCTAGAGGGGGGATCAGGCAGGACATGGGAGGGCGCTAAGGGCTGGCGGCCAGAGCTGAACTGGCCTGGTGGGTGCTGGTACGGAGGGGGACTACCTAGGTGACTATAAGGGGGAGGTGGTGGGGGAGTTTTGGTGGATTTCACCATACTAGAGGGTGGCAGGATGCTCTGGGGAGGAGGTAAAGGAGACTCCAGGATATCAGCTGACCTCCGGATCCCTACGTCCTGCTGAAGTTCCTGCATAGCCTCCGTTGCCACATGCTTCTGGGATTCTGGCAGATCATCATCCAGGCTGCTGTCATCCAGGCTGTGGTCCTGTTAGATTAACTTACTCAGTATGTTCATTTTGATTCTGGGGTGCATACATTTTCTCTGTAGTAGGGAACACCTTCTAACTTAACAAACATATACCATGCCACCATAAAATCCGCCAAGCTGTTATCAAAACTGTAAATCTTTTCATTGATTTCAACCCTTTCATAATAGCTAAGAGCATTTAAAAAAAAGAAGTCAGTCTCCTTCCCATCAAAATACATGGATATAAAAAAATGTAGGAGAGGTGAAGTTACTTACTTGACTCCCAGCACTACTCATACTAGTGGTCTTTTTCAGGGAGGGAAGGTGACGGTTGGCCAGACCACCCCTCGCCGCTAGCTCTCCCTTTGCTCTGCTTGCTGACACATCCAGCAGCTCATGGGGCGGAACTGCCTCATCTAACTCCTCCTTCACTGGCATCTGTGGAATCAATTGCCAAGAGTTAGTTGGTGGAGAAGGAATCGGGATATTCACCTTGGTTACTAACATTTTATGTACAAGCTTTGTTAATTATCTAACATTAGTGAAATATCTTGAGAACAGAACACGATATATTCAACTAATAATCTCATAACTCCAATCTGTTCTTTATATACAAAGCTGATCATATTTAACTCTGATATTTTACAACTATTCCTGACTATACCTACAGGCCTCATCAGTCAAATTCTTCCTTTAGCTATCAAGGGAATCATGCACAGGGATAAACTGATGGTAAAATATTTGTAAATACATACCATAACCCCACTCAAACATAAGTGTAGATGTATGGAAAAAATATTTACATTATCACCACTTTTCTTCCACAGCACTTTTCTTTCTTCTTTACAAAAACGTATGTCCTGTTATCACACAACAAAAAATCTATATTTACAAGTATAAAATATGGAGAGTAATGTAAAGATGAAAGATAAACACCAATGTATTTTTCAGGGGCACAGAACCCTTTTATAAGTGAATTATTACTAGAATTAAATATCATAAAAGCACAAAATACTCCTATAATAGATGATTACAAATTACTACTTAGTAATTGCGAATCATTCTTCAGAGAAAACTCACGCACAATCATTACATTCAGCACAAACACACAACTTTTACATCATCAACATTCTCATGCCCAGATGCAAGTTAAACATGCTCACAAGCTCTCATGCATTTCCACACAACTACATTCATGTATACACACATGCACTCACATGCACGCATGCACGCACACACATGCGCAAACACACACACACACAGATACACACACACACACACACGCACACGCACACGCACACGCACGCACGCACACACATGCACACAAATAAACACACATGCACACAAACAAACACACACACACACACACACACACACACAAAGGTGCACAGGCAGACGTAGACACACACACAAGCATGCATCAAACATACACATACAATTTTTTTTTAATGAATAAATTAAAAAAATAGACAAAACAAGAAAAAGGTTTACAGCCATAAAACAAAGATGCAAAACAGTGCCATGATTTAGAGTTAATCTCTTATAAAAATGAACAGCAAAAAAAAATACTAAGTATCCACTATAAAGAACCATGAGATGATAGAAAGTGGGAGAGGGAAGAGGAAGAAAAAGCAGAAAAAAATCAACCTTATCATGAAGGCCAAACAAAGTCTTATCCTCCATCCCTCACACACCAAACCCCACCCACCTTGCGCTCTACAGTGTTGGCTTTGTCGCCCTCTGAGTTGCCGGTGTCAGAAGTTTCCGTGTCCGATATCTCCGGGTCGAGTGTGCAGAGACTGGGCTTGCGGGGAGGCTGCTAGACAGGCAAGGAGGGGGTTGCGAGCATATGAGCAGTGCAGGTGGACATGGCCATAATAACAGCAGGATCGGCAATGGTACAGTAATATGCGTATTTGGACTGTATGCTGATTATGCAATATGCTGTTTGTGCAAGGCAGGTTTGTCATTGAGTGCATATATGGATTTTATTTATAAGGCTTTTCAATTAGTAAAATAAAATTTATAAACAAAAAATTAATAAATAAATAAAAAAGGGGGGGTGTTTGGGGAAATGGATCAGTATTGTTTCTATCCTTCATTTCTCAAATGTATTTAGTTATTACTTTCCAAAATTATATATTAAAGCAGAAAAGAGAACCACTGACAAATAAACAAGACAGGTTTACAAAAGGGTACAATTTTTATATTTACCAATTCAGTCATTAGGCAAATTACAAATGAAACAAAATAACCACCAAAGTTTAAAGTAGAACATTCCATCCTCTTCATCAGCATCACAGGACAAACTGCAGGATGGTTTTAGAATAAGCATGGGGGTTGTCTTAGAAAACTTATCACATAAAAAACAAAAAGGGGTGGTGATATGTGATAAGATGGCACTAAAGACATTTTGTGCTACACTTAAGTTGCAAATTTGCCATCAAGATAACTATCATCCTTCTATAAAAAAAAAAAAAAGCAGGATACTGTCCAAGCATGCATATACAAATTCATTAACCAGAGTGTTCCTGAACATGTAGCCTCTGCCTAGTGTGAAACAGAAAATACTACAATCTGACAGATTCTTTGTACTGGCTTATACATTTAAGACGAGATTCAACTCTATGAGAGCTGAATCCAAATAAAAATATTGGCTGGTCATGTGTTTTTTGTTTGTCTGTTTTCTGCCATTTTTCAACATTTCCTATACAAATTTGTATATCTTTAGATATATATACATACCTACAAAAAAATTATAATGGAAGATATTCTTTTTGTCTGGACACAAGGATTTGGTTAATATACATGTGGCAATAATTACTTATATTATTTAGTTAATACACATGTAAGACCATTATCAAATATGAAAAATGGAACTTCCATCCACTATTCAAAATTCAAACATCCATATAAAAATAGAAAAATATCTAGTCTATGATAAACAGGCAAATTTATCAGGGGTGTCACATCACTATTAAAATATGTAATGGAACACATAAAAATACAACAATAATTTTGAAGGGAGGATGACAAACAACATCCATTAAACACAAAATTGTGAACACTAATGGTAGTGTCCAGTAGTAATGAGGGGGGAGGGGGTTGGCTACTCTAATGGCTGTACAGAGGACTACCACGTTCAGGATGGGGTCCAAGGTTCAGTGCATGCTGACGCAGAAAACATAACTACATCAAACAACATCAGCATTCCGCATTCAGGTATCTACGCTATAACACACTTATTTAATTTTATTTATTTTTCTTTAATCTCTCTCTTTCTCTCTCTATAAGAGTTCTAGGAAATATTTAAAAAAAAGAACAAACAGGTGATATGAAGGTCTGTTGTAATTTGATATCATAGAACATTCTTAAAAAGACAAAAGCTTGAGAGCGTTTATTCAACTAGATTCCGCTTTTGGCGAGTGCTGAGCATTACTAGCTTTTGCCTCTATAATACCAAATCACTCTGTATGAAGAGAAAGACACAGATCAATCAAAATACAATCTACAACAGAATATAGCTGCTCCATGCATCACATCTAAAATATATAAATTGAGTGGTAAATCATTATAAATAAAAAATAAGACTTCCCAAATGGAAAGAAAATTATTATATAAAAAGAAAAAGGTAAGTGAACGAGAATAACACATGTGCAAATCTACACGAGATGAGTGCAAAAAGTGTGTAATGAATATCTATCTAAAGTCTTATTAGTTGTCACATCACACAATAGCCTCAGCTCCATTAAAGCACAAATTGCATGTCTCTAACTATAATAAAAAAATTTAATCATATACAGTATATCACTGGTAAGGAACTCTCTTGAAAATTATACAAAATGTTCACACTGATCTATTACTTTCATGTCATGTAATGCTTCAATTTTTACTGAGACCAAAGTGTGGGAAATATGAATAGTGCAGCCAGCCCCATTCCACAGTGCTTTTTTCACATAAGGGAAGACAAATAGAGCTACCATGCCTGGCCAACATCTGGTGAACCTCATAAAATCAACCACTTTGGAAGAAAAAATAAAAATAAAAAATAAATAAATAAACAATTACTACTACTAAAAATACATGAAAAAATACAGAGAAATGAAAACTATCCTGTAATTTTCGCTTAAATTTTGTTAATCATTTATTAAACTCGTCATCTACTAAGTCACCTGTTTAAACTTAGATCCTTAAATGTAGAGAATGGTTCAAATGAAGGCCAGGCTTACAAACAAAAAAATTATACCACCAGACATCCTGCAACTTCCTGTTCGCAGCTGAACGATGTATGATACTTCTCTCAAGATTTCCACAGCTTTAAACTTAATCTAGACAACAATGCCAACCAAATACTCTGCCCTTGACTATATACACACCTAATATTCATGTACTGAGCATATATATAAATAGTTTAAATAAATAGCTACCTAAATATATTTCCCAGACCCAGTATTTTCATTTAAGAGAGTCTATTTACTCTACAGCAACAGTTCCCAATGTTAATCCATTCTCTCAACAAAATTATGTATATCAGTAAAACATGTAGTGTATCTTTCAAAATTGGTTTGTATATACAAGATTCTTTTAATACCATCCTTATCTATACTTACACACACACACATACATACACATGTATAAATAACAAGAAATCAGATATATCAGTAAGTAGATTTTTTTCATGGATTGAGTTTAAGTAATTCAAGACAGGGTGGGTAGTGGTACATCTTACATGTTACATCACTAGGTAACTCAATAACAGTGGGAACCGTTACTCTACTGTATAACTAAAACTATAATATTCCTTTAAGATTATAATCAGTGGCTTACCTTGGCAGATTGTGCACTCTGCTGTAATTGCCAATAAGCAGGCTGTGTATTTGCATCAGCAGGAACCTGTACTGGAAGACCTGCTGTTTTCTGTGCATTTGTTAATTCTGCTTCTAAACTAATAACCTGCAAAGCAGAGTTTGTTTAAAAAAAATGAAAAGTAACATAGACAAGTTTATTTGTTAACAACTGAAAAAAAGGAATTTAAAGTTTCCTTGAAGTATTGATTAAACAATGTGAATTTGGTATTTCCTTTTACAAATACAAATCATGCATATGCATATATATATATATATATATATATATATATATATATAATATATATATATATATATTATATATATACATAATATATAATATACATAATATATATAATACATATACATATATTATATATAATACTATAATATATATATACATACATATATATACATATATATATATACATATATTATATATATATACATATATATATATATATACATATAATATATAATACTATATATATACATAATATATACTATATAATATAAATATATATATCATTATATTCATATATATAATATACAATATATATATATATATATATAATAAATATTAATAAT
>NC_051426.1:19766513-19776513 GCF_015228065.2 Penaeus monodon
GGAAAATATAAAAAATATAAAAAAAAAAAAAATTTTTTTTTTATATAAAAAATATAAAACGTAAAAATTAAAATATATATATATAAAATAATAAGAAAAGAAAAAAATTTTGAAAAAATATAATATTAAAGAAATAAAAAAAATAAAAAAAATAATATTAAATAATATAAAAAAATAAGGAAAATAAAGAAATAATAAGAGGTAAGAGATAGAAAATTAAATATATATAAATATATAATAATAATATAGATAATACATATATATAATAGATATGATAGAGATAAAATAATAAAAAAATATAAATATATATGATATATAATATAATAAATATATAGAAAGAATAAAAGATATAAAAAAATATATAAAACATATATATATATTATATAATAACATAATTAGATAATATATAAGATATATAAAATATATAAGACAAAAGAATTTAAAATATAAATATAGTCTATATATAATAATTTTATAATATATATAATATAAACTATATTATATATATATTAATATAATATAATATATTATAAATATAATAATAATAAATTAATTACATAATATATATATATACAATATATATAATAAAATAAAGATAAATATATATATAAATATATATATATTTTAAAATTTAATATATATATATATAATATATATAATATAATAAAATAATATATATATATATAATAAAGGGATATATAATTCTTATATATATATATATAGATATATATTATTTTATAATAATATAAGATAAATTATATGAAGATATAATTAGATAATTATATATAAAATAAATACATAAATATAATAATTTTATATATAAATTAGAATATATATATATAAATATATAATATAATATAATATACATAAATAAATAATATATATACATATATAATTAAATAATATATAAAATTATAAATATATATAATAATATAAATATTATAAATATATAAATATATATATATATATATATATATAATGTTTTATTATATTTTAATATATATATATTATATAATATTATATATATATATATATATAACACACACACGCACACGCACACGCACACGCACACGCACACGCACACGCACACGCACACATACACACACACACGGTTATGCTGCAATAGGCATGTGGCTGGTTAATAGCATGCAAATGAGAGAGTGAAAATCAATCATGATAAAAGAAAGAAGTTAAGAGTTAGAAAAAGAGAAGCCAAACAGATATTTGAATAAGATTGTTATTGGGTGGATCAGAAGTAAACTAGAGTATGCAGTCTTTTTTTCCACGTGCTCATGCATGACAAAGATATGTCTGGCTATCTATTCAGTGTCCACAACAGGGCTCCCAATATTTTCGAGACAAGTTGAGAAATATGTTACATGCTTTCAGGCTTTAGGCACAGAGGCAGTATGTTCGACATGGACAGACTGATTACTAAAAGAATTTTTTTTTTTTTTTAAGATCTAATAACAGAAGCTTTTCATTTTTGATAATCACTGGTTGCACCATATAGTGTGGAATTTAAAGATATATTACTGTGATAAGGAATACATCTTAATCACCTTCAGGATTCGTTTTGTTTTCATCCACTCTTATATCATTGGTTTATAGTTAATCAAAATGTATACATTGTGTACTCTAATATCCTTTTCCCCTATAAATCAAACATAATTAGCCATTCTGTCTTAAAGAACAGACATCAAAATCATTAAGTTCTTAAGAAACACTACTCTTTCATTACTTCACACAATAGGATACATATACATATACATATACATATACATATACATATATACATATACATATACATATTTACAATATACATATACATATTTTATATATATATATATATATATATATATATTATATATATATATATATATATATATATGTATGCATATAGCTTACAGTACATACATCCACTGGTTTACCACCTTGTATTTTATTTTGATATAAGCATATTTTCAACCAAGAATTTGCTCCACTCTAGCAGTGTTGAAACTGGATAACTGCTATAAAATCACTCTGACAAAATTCTGCTTTTAACATTCTTTGTATAGCCTTTCTAATTTTTCTTTCTATTAATTTTTATTATCTATTTTCTCTCTCTCCCAACAAAGCTCAGTTCAGTAGCAGGATTATGGAAATACTATACCATCGTACTATGCCAGATACCAATGTGACATAATAAGCAATTACAGTTATTCAGCATACCCAACACCGAAGACCTCCATTATTCTTGTGTTGGAATAATTCCAAAAGAATTATGTTCACTGTAGGTAATAAACAGTAAACACCACAAGAGGGGAAGACTTTATTTACTAAATCTATGTACACAGTGATGAAGAGCTATTACTGGAGGGAAATCCATTGAAACATAAACAATGTCTCTAGCTCATGAGGTAAATGATGGGTTCCATCAAACACTGCATCTAGGTAATCCTTCTAACTCATCCAATTTGCCTTCATTTAGTTTTGCAGTTTCTTTGTGTTGTTTTGTTCTTGGTAAACCTTTAATTTATTTAAAAAGTCAATATTTTACATTTGATACTTAGCACAAAACTCAAATGAATCCAAGGGCATGTATTTTCTTTATTATTACCAATATTGCTTTGAAAAAATAAAGATAGCATGTCTTAGGAATAAATGTTTGTGTACAGTATGCTTTTCCTGCAATTTCTTTAAGGCTGTATATGTCTTTCTAGCAGCTATGACTACTTAAAATCATTGATGGTTATACATCATATATATAGTGGCTCTAGCTGATTTAGTACCTTGAAATTTCACCTGCTAAATCCTTTTGCAAAGTAACAGAAGAAAACTATGTGAGATTCTGAATTCTCTGCAACAATATTCTCAGTTGAAAAGAAACAACTTCCATACTAAGATGAGCAACACTTCAGTCACATAATATTAATGGTTCTTTTTCATCTATTGTAATGATCATATCATATAACACTGGTGGTTCTAAGCATAAACTCAGAACACTTGATGAATCCATACAAAATTTGCTGGTACTTCCAAACCTTTTTATAAGATATATTTTCTCTACTGCAAGATTTATTAGATCCCTTCTAGGCTTCTGACTAAGAAAACATAAGTGAAATATGGTTATTGGCAGTGTTTAATGATGTCACTTGCTATTATCAACAAGTAGAGCATCACAAAACATACAACAAACTGCACAGTAGAACTTGATGAATTCTAGATAACTAACTAAAATTAACAGCATGATATGAAGCATACATTTTACCCACAATGTTAATAATCACAATTTTCCTGTACCAGCCCATATAGCTGATCTAGCAGACATAGACAATCTTTTTATTGGAAAGAAAAGACAGAAACTTGATGCACAGATATAACAAAATTAAGATTTCTTCGGAAAAGGAAGTAGAAGAACACCTGAAGAAAGCAAAAGCATCTGGGAGCCCTGAACCCAAGTTGCAAATCATGCAGATCTCTCATTGTACCAATGTGAACATACCTGCAATGACTGCTTAATCAACAAAGCTACTTCACTATTCTCTGGGTCCTTCTCTCTACCAATAAGGAAATGCACACGGCCACTAGTGTTCTTTAGAACAGAAGCAGCAAACACTTGTGTTACTCCAACCAAACTCTTTCCATCAACTTCAATAATCTGTAAAAAAAACATATATAAAACCACAATATACAATTTTAGACCCTCTTCTCTTCATCTATCTTAATTACACAATTTACATTATATTCTATATAATAACAATGATATGCATATGCATCTCAAATCTTTATTTAATATCTTGTCTACAATTCTGCAAAAGGGAGACTTACCTGATCATTGACTTGTATTCTTGCATCTCTCTCCGTGGCTCCACCTGGAGTTATGGTCTTCACAAAGATGCCTAATTTTTCGACACCAGCATCGGCCCCAACACCCATGCCAATGATGCTGAGACCAAGGCCTCCTTCACCTGTTAATTTTGTTTTTTAGATTTTTGGGTGAGCTTCTAGCTTCCTTATCAGCTTCTTCTTTTCAATGACTGTTCACTAGACTATAAGTTGTACGATATAGATACATGCACAGAGAGAGAAATTCTTCTTTACCCTTTACAATTTCAACTGGGAAGACATCCATCTTCTCGACCCTCTTCTCCAATTCATACTCAGCACTGGCAGCAACAGGGTCAACCTCATCATTCTTACGGTCATACTCTGTCACAGAATAGGTGCTGAATACCTGTTGGAGAGAAAGGTTAATCTCTCAAGTGAAATTTCATAGTAAATGAAACAGTGATCATTTAGCAGGTGTAAATTCCTATCCCAAAAAACAAAACATAAGCTATTTATACAAAAAAATACATGACAATAAATGAGTCTCAGTTTCTAATTAGGATATCTAAACTCAGAGACCTGAATGGGATCCTTGGAGAAAGTAAGGCGAGTGTGCTGGTGGAAGGGGAGTGTTGGATCCAGCTCATCTTCCTCATCTTCTTCTGGCAGGCCAGGAACCTCCACCCAGAAGTGTCCATCCTCTAGGTAGTGAACTCCGTCTTCTACCAAAACCTGTAGTTGGAGGAAGCCCATTTATTTTGAACATTTTCAGATACAATATATACATTTTATACATGTACATAAAGTTTATGATATTCAAAATATGCACAATGAACATATATCATATGAATAAACAATTTTACAACAACAAAAAAAAACTAATAAAATATCATCTTGAAAATGAATCCTTTGGATCTCAGTGACAAGGCCATTACATAAAAAAAAAGAGAGAAAAAAAAAAGATAGGAACATAACACTGTGGACAAATCTGATTGAGAGCTAGGGTGATGTAAATAAGTTGTCATGAAAAATTGGATGGAAGGCAGGGGTAACCAAAATGACTTGCCACACGTGCACAAGGCTTTTGAAGGGTGAAATATACCATTCATGAGCCACTTTTGGAAGTGTGTCTGCTCCAAGGAAGAAATTATATCCAAACTCTCAATAAATAATATAAAGTCTATGCAAGGAAAACAGTTTATTACTCTCTTGATACAGCATATCAGATGACATAAATGGTCCTTGGAAAATGGCCAAATAGCAAAAAATGTTTATGCAGAAAAAGGAAGGCAAGGAGTCTTTAAAACATTACCTTTCCATAAAATTACTCCTTCTAACTCCTGTACTTAGCTCCACCATGAACAGCTAGTTAACTCTACATAATCTATACCATAATCATCAACAACAAAATGGAATACCTAGTAGAGTAACATCACAAATACAATTCTAGAGAGCCCCACCAAATGATGAAAGGTCTAGATTTTTTAATGTTTTCCCTATTTGCCCAAAAAACGATATCAGTCATTGAAGAAACAAGTGGTACATAATCTTTTATGCATTTTCAGCCAATTAAAAAAAGATAATAGGCTCTAACTACTAGTTGACCAAAGGATTCCGATTCTTAAAACTACATGTTAGAGAACTGATATCCAGCAGCTTCAAAATATTTCTTTCTAATCACCAAAAGCAATACCTGAAACTAAAGGAAAAATATTAAAAATGCAAGCCAACTGATGTTCAAGAGTCCGTAACATCACAGCTTTCAAACTAACCTCCTTGGCACGGGAGACTTGGGAGACGTCACCAGAGGCTTCTGATGAGTCTGCCTCTGAGGGCTCTTCCTCAGGGCTCAGTGGTGAGGTCAATGTAGGGTCAAAGCGCGAGGCCAACCTCATGTCATATTCATCCTCAGCTGGACCATAGTGGGGAGGAACAGGCGGGGTGACGTCTGCATAATGAGGCGGAACCATCGATGGGATATCTGAGTAGTGGGGAGGTACTGGTGGGGGAGCTTGAGAGGCATCCTTCTCCTGGGGGGACAGCAGGAGAACTACTTCCTGGGCCTCCTCATCAGAGAGCAGTGTCTGGCCCTCCCTGGAAAGGTAGTGAACATCAGGTTATGTCATTTTGAAATGAAGGTGAGTTGAGCAAGAAAGTTGCAGAAGTTGTATATATTTTGATCAATCTGATTTTTTCTACATTTATTTCTGAAGGATTCCCCATCTATTTTAGATAAAGATCTGCAAGGAATATTGCTAATTCTCACAAATATTACTAATTTTCACAAAAATAAAACAAATAGTCAACAAAATAACAAATGACAATAAAAGAGGGCAAATTACCCTCTTCCTTCGTGCGGTGTCTGGGTGCTAACTTACCGAACTTTACCCTCCACAATGCTGAAGGAGGAGGAGTGGGAGACACAGTCATCAGGCAAAAAGAAAAAGCTTAATGTTAGTGCCAAGCTTCAAGCTCTTTGGTAAATAAGGAAGGGAAAATACAAGTGGAATGGCTCATGTTCCGTAAAATCAAAGAAGATAGATATCGTCTTATGGAGAGTAATTCATATTTTATCATTACCACTTTCTTTAATATATGATTATTTCTAATGCACATGCACTATATAATCAGGATGCATATTGCTTGAATTGGTGATTAATTTGTATTCCCATCTTCAGGTGTCCAGCACATAAAAAAGTGCTGATGCACCTACTCATTACTCAGCCTCCTCAATATTTTTTTCTTCTTCTTCTTACTGAAACTTGAAAATGTTAAGAATCTTTTACCAAGCAAAGTCACCATGCTTTTACTTGTCATAAAGAGAGAACATTTTCTATTAAAAGAAACAAAAACATGAACCTTCCAAGAGATCATCACTTGTATGCTCTGCCACATTTGGTAAATACAGGAATTCAGAGATAATACATTAATGAAAATAAAATCGTGCACTAGATAGGTTGCATTATTTGTTAAGGAATTTTAACATAACAGCATTTGTGTTTATTTCTACATTATTAAACAAAAGGATGCATTTTAGCACTAAAAGTTACAAGGGAATATATTAGCAGGAAATAATTATACATACAGACATACATCCATACATACATGTACATATACATGTGTGTGTGTGTGTGTGTGTGTGTGTGTGTGTGTGTGTGTGTGTGTGTGTGTATGTGTGAGTGTGAGTGTGTGTGTGTATGTGTGAGTGTGTGTGTGCATGTGTGCATATGTGTGTGCATGTGTGTATGCATGCTTGCACTCACACACACTCACACACACACACACACACACACACACACACACACACACACACACACACTCACACTCACACTCACACTCACACTCACACTCACACTCACACTCACACTCACACTCACACTCACACTCACACTCACACTCACACTCACACGCACGCGCGCGCGCACGCACGCACGCACGCACGCACGTGCGTGTGTGTGTGTGTGTGTGTGTGTGTGTGTGTGTGTGTTTATATACTATCTAACCATTTCAACAAGATATTCACTAACAAAGAACATGCATCATCAAACTATAGTCAAACAAGTTTCTATATCATACTTCATACACAAACTAATATCATCAACAACAACACAATTAAAAGAGTCTAGACAAACTTTCTAACTTTCTAAACAAAATGTTCTAAAATCAATTCAGTTGGAAATATATGTTATGGTACTGATAAGGAGAGGAAATAAAACAAAAAAAGGACACAAGCTCATGTCACATTCCAAGGGAAAATGCTACCATGATGCAAGGAGTCCCTCATCTCACCCCTTGCAACCAGCCATTAGAAAACACTTACTTGGCACTCAGCAACCTCTGTGCTTCCTCTGGGGTCATAACCTCTGGGTCCATAAGAGGCCTAGCAGCCTGGGCCAGGTCAACCCCAGCAACAGTGGCAGGGTCAATGCCATGGGGGGGTATGGGTGGGGGTAGGGGCTCTGGGTCAGTGCCATGGCTCTCCTGGTCTGGCGCAATGCCTTCAACAGTCACCGGTGTTGTGCAGAACTGTGGGAAAAGAAGAGGAGGAGACAGTTAATATTCCAATTGCTAACATTCTGATCTGAAGACCAACTTGAGTTACAAAATGCAAACATTATTAGGGTCTAAATTGCAATTATGCTATGCTTACAACCTTCACTTGGGTGACAGAGGGTACCAATTGACATATCTTTTAAATATCTACCTAAGTACAAAAGCACATATATATATTATATATATATATATATATAATATATATATATATATATATATATATATATATATATATATATATATATATATATATATATATATATATATATATATGCATTCTATTTATGAACACATATAAATGCATGATTTTTTTCTCTTATTCTTATTCTATAATAGTCCCTAACTTTTTCAAATATTTTCTCCCTTCAAAAGAGCTCCTGTTGAAATCAAAGTCGCACAATTTTTCTGATGGACCAACTACATATAACATTCATCTGCACAGTCTTTTCATCTTAAAACAGCAGGACAATTTCTAATCACAGTTATTTTAACAAAGAGTTAACATTTGACAATGTTAGATGAAGCATTAACAGTAAAAAAAATACATATATAACTAAATACATATATATGTGTATATATAATATACATATAAACAAACAAACAAACAAAAAAAAACACACACACACACACACACACACACACACACACACACACACACACACACACACACACACACACACACACACACACACACACACACACACACACGCACACACGTGCACGCAAGCACACACGCACACATGTGCGCGCAAGCACACACGCACACACACGTGTGTGTGTGTGTGTGTGTGTGAATAATTCTATGAAGCCTACAAAAATACTAAAACATAAACGATCATCCAATTATAAGAAAACCGCATTAAGTGAGTCATCAACCTGAGAGAAATGCAAAATATCAAACCTCAGTGACCACCAAAAGCATACAATTCTATCAACTCTACAACACAGCATTAACTACCAAGGAACACAACAACAGTTTTCACAATTCATAATTCTATAATGCCTACGACGACACACTTGCAATTCTGCGCAACCTGTAACAGAAGCTCAGGCCCTCACAAGGTAAAATACACCACACAGGTCTGGTAGTTCAATTGCACAGGTCAAGTCAGGCCAGCAGGTCATCATTATATTGTCCATCACTCTAGATGGTCAATACTCAATTCAACCCCTTCTCTGTTTCCCTCTATTCTATATATCACTCACTCTCGTGGGATTCACTTTATTTTCGGCCTTACTATTTGTTGATATTATTCTTCATCCACTGCATCACAAACTTCTGGAAAACTTAAAATGGATAACAAATGACTTCTAATACTGATGCAAAATATCTTCGACTCGCTCTGTTTGGGCATGAGTCCTCCTGCCAGTTACTCTTCCTCTTCTGGTTATGAATGTTATCTATGTCACTTCTGTATGTCTGCAATGGAGCCACTCCTCGCAATATGATGAGAAAACCATGGTAAAGGCAAGAGAATGATAAAAAATGAAACAAATCAAATCACTGAATATTCTCCACTTCATCAGTAATACCGAATGCTTCTATGTTCAACGTATTAAGAAAATCTCTATCTCCCTCTTCCCATATTTGCTTATCTCAATTACTCTCTCTTTACGTCTCCCCTTCACACCCATGCCCGACCCTCGCACGCCCACATCTACACAGACAAGACTACCTTCCACCCATCTCCCCCGCCCACGATGTCCAAGGGAGACGCACACACGGAGGGGTGCCTACTACCGCGCAGGGGAACTAATTTTAAAAAAGGGGATGGAAAAAAAATTGCATAAATGGAGAACCATACAAAGTGTCTCTCTCCAACTCATTCATATAATGCCCAGGAGAAGAAAAAAACACAAATATAGGAGTCTCCCTTAGCAATGGCACTGCATATGGCACCATCGGCCACATATCAAGCCCGACCCCTTGGCCTCTCCCCTCTCTCCCCTCCCTTTCCTCTCCCCTCTCATCCCTTTCCCGCCACAAGCATCTCATAACCGGATGTTTGAAGACCACGTGTTTTGTCGTCTCCCTCCCTCCCTCTTTCTCCCAACTGTGACGGGGGTGAAGATAAACGGAGTGAACTGGATTGATTGATAGGTGAAGGCAGAGCCACAGTGGGTGTTGTGTGTG
>NC_051426.1:19784013-19791513 GCF_015228065.2 Penaeus monodon
TCCACTTGCAGATTTGAAGTCGCCATCACTATCAGAACTAACCATTTTACCTCTCTTTTTATCCTTAGATCTCTTGCACCTTTTACGGTCCTTACAGTCTTGGGATCCATAGGTCATTTCCAAGCGACTTCTGCGGGATTCTTCAATGCTTCCACCACCAAAAATCTCACTGAAGCGTGGGGCTCTCCTCTGAGGACAAACTACCTCACTGTTCTCTCCAGATTCAGTCAAGACTCCTGTTGTTGCTGCCTCCTCTTCCTCTTCCTCCTCCTCTTGATCTACATCATCTCTGGTGGTGACCCATTCACTTTTCTCTTCACCTCCTCCAACTTTAAAGGAACTGCAGCTTGAACTTTTTTTGGCTTTTAACTCTCCTTCCACATACTGTCCCAAGATATTGTCCCAAAGACTACTGATCTTTTTCCTACCCATGCCACCACATATGTTTTCTACAGATCCCCTCCGTCCTTGCTTGGGAGTGGAGCAGCGAATGCTCTTGTCTACAACACCCCGACGGAGACTCTCCCACTTCCTGTTATGGCGAGGGATGGCCGAGATCCAAGAGTTACCTCCAGCCACACAAGCTCCTCTGAGGTGAGAGTGGCTGCCTCCACTTCCTCGCCTCCCTCTTAATGCATACAGTAGCTCCTCCCCATTTACGTTGTCAAGGCTTTGGCGTCTTCCTGCTCCACTCCGTCTGTCAGCACTGCCTCGCCTCCTCCTTCTATAGTATGGCTCAGGAGTATCTGAACGGATGGTATCACCATTCTGAAAGAACTCACAATGGTTGTTTGTGTTAGCAGCACTTTCCTCCTCACCAGAACCTCTATCCATATGGTTGTCACTCCCACTATCAGAACCATAGTTTACTGCAACTGTGGGACTACTGCATTGTTGCATGCTGGAACACTTTTGTAAGTCTCCTTCAAGTTGGTTTATGTAGTTTACCATACTTTCATGGAGTTGAGAGGTGTCTTTTCCATCCCAGGATCTTGCTTTAGGTACCTCCCTATCCTCCCAGGACCTCGTTCTAAGAAACTCTCTACTGTCCTCTATCTCAGATGAACCAGGTGTATCGAGAGATTCTGTGCATGGAAGATCTCTCAGGTCACAGGACTTTCCTCTCTTAAGTATTCGACGACTGTAAGACCTCTGTGGGACGTCCCTAAGATCTAGGGATTTTCCTCGCTTGAGTTTTTGTCTCTGGGAGTCCTTCCGAATGAGGTCCCTCAGGTCAGATGACTGAGTCCTAGAAATGTGATTTGAGGCATTATAGCTCTGCTGAGGCTCAGTCAATGAATGAGCACTTCTGCACCTGCTCATCATTAAATCAGGTTTGCCATGTGGCACAGTAAGCATGTCATATGCAGCTGTGCCATTCAAAGAATTTGCACTCTTACTTAAATCAGCCACACTCTCTTTAGTCAAGAATTCCATAGCCTTATTGGTCAAAGAGCCATATATTTTGTTTGCATTTTCATCTTCGGAGTTACTGCTTTCATCAGTGTCATGCAAGTTAGTATTAAATATAGTATCTGTAGCAAGACCAATAGCACTATCAATCAAGTCACTGATGGCACTGTGCCTGAGACTAACAGTGCTGCCCATTGCATTGTCTCTGATGTTGGTAGTGCTGCCATTTCTACTATGTCGAATGCTATTACTTCTACCTAAGTAACTATCCCTGACATCAGTAGTGCTTCCTGCAACACCATGTCTTAGACGAGGAGTATTACTTGTGAATTTTTCTCGTAGGTTGGTGGTGCTTCCTATCACACCATGCCTAAGGTTTTGGTTACTGGTCATGACACTATCTCTCAAATTAGTGGCACTACCTAATATGCCATGTCTTAGACGGGAACTTGCGGCTTTATCTTCCAAGTTAGTAGCACTACCCAAGAGAATATCTTTTTGTCTGGTAACATAAGCATCTGCCATATCAACATACCCAGAGTTTGCAGTGTTAAAAAGTGAATCATCTCTGAGGTTTGTCATGCTCTTTGCACGACTATAAGCTCTGCACATTTTTCCTGCATTCTCAAAGGAGCTATTTTTTCTACTATCTATGTCATCCTCTTTGAGACTGGTGATGCTACCTACATCTCTCATATTAGAAGTATTAGCCAAGGTGCTTTCTTTCAGACTTGTAGTGCTACCCATGCTTTTCAATGAATGAGTACTACAACACAGAATGCTGTCTTTTAAACTTGTAGTACTACCCCTTGAATCATCTCTTTTGATATTCGCATGACTCACACCTGCACTACCAATGGTATTATCATTAATGTTTGCTGTCTTACACACATCTTTCTTGCTTAAATCTAAAACACTGTCAGTAAGACTCTTGCTACTGGCCATGGGCATATCTATCCGACTAGCACCGCTACCCTTTAAATCATCTCTTAAACTGGTACAGCTACCCATTGTGCTATCCTTATAGCTGGCAATACTGTCCAAGGTGCTATACACAAGGCTCGTGGAGCTACCAAGGGCACTATCACGTAGACTGGAGCTGCTACCAATGGAGCAATGTCTCAAACTGTTGTTGCTACCCATTATACTATCTCTTAGGCTTATGGAGCTCCCCATTGCACTATCATGAAGGCTCATGGAACTACCCATAGAACTGTCTTTTAAACTGATAGTGCTGCCCATGAAGCTGTCCTTTAAGCTAAAATTACTGTCCCAAACATTGTTACTGTTATCCACTGCACTGTCCCACAGGCTGTTTGTACTTCCTCGAGAACTGTGAGAACAATTGGTGGGGTCTCCAACAGGGCTGTATCTTGAAGCATCCCTGATACGAACGCCGTTATCAGGACTCATTCTTGAATTAAACACAGCACTGTTCTTCCTGCTGCTGACTTTTCTGCTCAGCCTTTGGCCAGGAGACACACGGGGCAAGTCGAGTTCTGTGGATGTGCTAGTCGGGCTCTTCTGTGTTCCTTTTTTGAGTGTATTACCAACCCTGATGGCATTGCTGACCACTTTGCCAACTCTCGAAATACTAGATGACGCATTCCTGGTTTTGGGTATGGCTCCCTGAGTCTTTGATATGGAGGGTCCCGTCTTTGATGCAGCAGCACTGGTTTTGGAAAGTGTGGGGGTCACTCTGGATACAGTGGCAGTGATGGGGGGTGGGGGGCCAAAGGTGATACTCTTGCTCTTCCCTCCCCCTCCCCAAAGACTCCAGGTACTACCACTATTTGTGTTAGTAACTGAATTACGTCTGCTACCATCTCTGTCTTTTGGTGTGGAAGATCTGCTCCTCACTGACAGACCTACAGTCCCTAAACTAGCCCGCCGCCACTTCTCTGCATTTGTGGTGCTGTCACGTGAAGGGGAAGGAGTGCTGCAATGACTAAGAGGTTTTCTAACAGTCAAATCCCACAGGCTGTTGCTAACACTCCTGCTATTTCTGCTGGAGCTTCTACTAGCTGTTCTATTACTTTTCTTGTTAGTGTGTTTTGGGCTGCTATCACCTCCACTGCAAATAGTATGGAGGGAACTAGGAATACTGTAACTAATACTGTTTGATGCAGATGAATGGTTGCCACCAAGGTTATGAACCGAGCTGGAAATGTTCTCTTTCAAAGATGATCTGAGTTGCTCATGTGCAAGGCTGTTGGACCTTGCTTTCTTCCTCCTGTTTTTTGTGGGAATCTTTTCATCCTTATCACTTGTTTCATTGCCAGTCTCCTCCTTTCCCACATCTTCCTTGCGATCCTCGAGTTTCTTTATCTTTTCTCCTTCCAGATTTGACTGGGATTTCCTGGAGACGTTATTTTGGGAAGTGTTTTCAAAATCTGTGAGATGCCTTGTTGATTTCTTTGATGAAATACCTTTCTTTGTAGATGTGTTGTGTTCAGTCTCTATATTGTCCATAGTTGAATAGTCATCACTAAGGATGATATCTATATTATCTGCAGTGATAACAATTTCGGGACTTCGGTGTTCATCTATATGACTTGCAGAGGCCCCGTGGTTCTGCTTCTTACGGAAGGCTTTGCTACTGATGCTGGCATTACTTACCACACCTGAAACACTTCGTCGTTTCCCCTTCGTAGTGTCACTGCTAATGCACCTAGACTTTGCTACTTCGTTCACTGGACTTTTCAAAGATAGAACGTCTGTATCCTTTGGAGAACTTGATATATGATGCTTTGAATGGCGGCCAACAGGGCTTGGTGAAGATGAAATTGGGGTTTTGCAGGAGTGTGATGATGAACCTTCAAGTCCTTCCCCTGGGCCAACAACTGAACAACCTGAAGGACTTCCTGGGGAGTGTAATGGACTGACAGGAGACCGAGAGGATCTCTTTCTGGATCGAGGTATAGGACTTGGAGAACGTGAACTTCTATCTCTTTGATATGGAGGTCCCTGAGAAATTGGGCTGGCAGGCCCATAAAGGAGAGGGCCTGATGATACAGGACATCTATAGAGTGGTGAGTTGCGAGATGAAGGACTGGCTGGGTAGGTGTAGCTGAAATCACTATCATCATCATCATCATCATCATCAATGGTGGGAGTTGAACGCTTCCCGTGACGACAATGAGAGCTGCACTTGCTGTTATTGAGTTTGGGGTTGGCCCGGATATTTTCCCATAAGTTTCTGCGCGTTGCTCTGGTCTGGGCAAGGTCTGTAGTACTACTGCGCCTTCCATTTGCTGTTGCAACTAAGTACCTTTTCACATCAGATGGTGGAGATGAGGAAGAAGACGTTGAGGAGGTAAGAGATGAGGAAGACCAGACAGGAGAGTTCTGGGAGGAGCAAGGGACACTCGGATTCGAAACCACGCTCCGGACAGGAGAGGGCGTGCTCCATCCTGATCCCGAGTCACTGTCTGATGAAACATAGCTTGCAGTTGGTACTTTGGGATCTGGAGATGACCTAGTGCTGTGCACTGGTGGGGCAGTTCCTGATGGGGACATTGTGGTCGATGGCGAAGTCATGCTATGGAATGACGACGGTACACTGGGTGAGACCAAAGGTGTAGCTAACCCAGGAATGGGAATCTCGATGCATGAACCCGGTGAAAAAAGGCTGTGGTTGCCGGATATGACTGACAGGTCACAAGGCGACTCCAAGGGCGAGAGCCATTCCATCGGTGAGAGAGACGAGGCGTCACTCTCGGGCGAGTCTTCGCTGGAGGGCGAATCCGACGCCAAATGGGAGGGAACCACAGCCAGCGAGGAGGGAGGAGTAGGCCGAGAGGCCGTATCCTCCCGGATATTGCCGACACTTAACTCGTTCATGGCGAAGATAAGGTCACTGAGGCTTAATTTCAGGGCATCATTTCTATGGCATTAATCAAGATCAACGACAAAACCACAGTGCTTCAGATGAAATGTATTTCCAAAAAGTAATATGGATATCTATCAGTTGGACAGACGTCGTAACACTGAATCGAGAAAGCCCTGACTTCCTAGAGCGTCACTTCAGTAATGACATTATTGTCTATGCAATTAACATCGACCAATCAGAAAAAACGGAACTTGTGGAATCCGTGCTGTTGACAGCGAATGCACAATTACTGCATGCATATCATGGCTGGCTGCCGTTTGATGTTAATCTGTACGAAGGATAAAAATAAATATTAGGAAAGACTTCGCTATCTACTTTCAAAGATAAAAACTAAAAACATAACGAAAAAAGGACACAATATCAGAACAAAGTCTATAATTAATAATCGCTCAGGACAACAGTATCAAAAGGGAAGTGTCATGTCGAAGAAAGGTAAGGAAAAAATTGTAACTGGCGCGACCCAGCATTGCCCTCGTGGTGGTGACTCACTATCGCAACACGTCCATCCTGTCGGAGTGAAATTCCTCCGTACCCTCGCTCGCAGGGAGACAGCCACTTCTATCATTCGTCCACCACTCTCGTTCATCTCCCGCTCATCCTCTGTCCCACGCGCCTCCACGCATCATCACCAGCTTCACTTACCGTCGCCATAGACACAGATAGGAACTAAATTGAAGACCCTAAATACCTTCTACTGAGATCTTTCCGGAACGCAAAAAAGGGAACAGAGCACGAAGAGGAATAGGAAGACGCTCTACTTAAACTGGGACAAACTGTCTTGAAAAGGCTTCGCTAAATTTGGGCAGCGGGGCATTGAGGGACTACGGACTTAGGGGTTAAATAATACTACCTATCATGTTAACAATACATTGATATACAAACATTCACGTAAATAAAAACACAAAACACTGTACACAAACATGCACACACACGCACACAAATATACACATTCACACCTTGAAAGGCTTCACTCGGTAAGAGGAGAGGTTACATTTCTGGAGATCGTTTCTGTTTAATATATGCAAAATATCTATTTTCTTCAAATATATTTTCCCAAACTACGATAGAACGACCACTAACAACAATAAATCGCCATCTGTATAGAGCTTTACGAAATACGCTTCATGACTTCAGCAATTATTTTTTAAATTATTACCAACAATCAAATTAAACTTTCTGCCACCTATATCTATTCACCCTTAAGCTAAGTATACAAATGTACAGAAACATACAATCACACACACACGCACACATGCGCACACACGCACACACACATACACACACACACACACACACACACACACACACACACACACACACACACACACACACACACACACACACACACACACACACACACACACACACGCACACACTCATACACATACACTCACACATACACTTTCACCTATACATACTATACATACGTATATATATTCATACACACACACTCACACATACACTTTCACCTATACATACTATACATACGTGTATATATATATATATATATATATATATATATATATATATATATATATATATATATATATATATATATATATAAAATATATATATATACACATACATACATACATACATACATACATACATACATACATATACACACACATACACACACACATACACTGTCACATGCACACACTTTCATTTCGTTTCCCTTTGCACTATTGTCCTCACAACCTTGCACTGAAAACACGCACCGACCACGCACGGGGCGCCACCACCGCCACTCACCTCCTCTGAGACAATCTCTACCGAGGAGCCAATCAGAAACGGCGAAGGACCAGTGTACTTTCCGGCTTAGAATTTCTTCTTTAGCAATCACGAAATCTTCCAGGGCAAGACCTTCCTTCCAGTCTTCTCTTTCCGTTCAACGCTCAGTCAGACAAGCAAAGTGCAGAAGCGCGCACGGCGGTCCTTTTCCCGGGGCGGGTCTCTCGCATACACAACGCGCACAAATCTTATACACAAAGATACACGATTATACGCGCGTGCAAGCAAGAGACAAAGGACGGACACGCACTTAGGAAACACAGAGCCTGAATGACGAAGAAGGAGGACGGACAGAGGGACAAGAAGAGAAGGAGATGGAAGGAAGAGGCAGGTAGAGAGAGATAGGAGGTGGAAAGAAAAGACACGGCGTTACTGGCGCCAGCCGCTGCTACCTCAAGAAT